>NC_057806.1:46485848-46494226 GCF_018294505.1 Triticum aestivum | reverse complement strand
TAATCCACCTCGGTCATATCGTAGCGGTGCTTAGGCGAAGCCCTGTGTCATTATAACATCATCATCGTCACCACACCGTCGTGCTGACGAAACTCTCCCTCAACACTCGGCTGGATCGGAGTTCGAGGGACGTCATCGAGTTGAACGTGTGCAGAACTCGGAGGTGCCGTGTGTTCGGTACTTGATCGGTCGGATCGTGAAGACATACGACTACATCAACCTGCATTGTGCTAACGCTTCCGCTTTCGGTCTACGAGGGTACGTGGACAACACTCTCCCCTCTCGTTGTTGTGCATCACCATGATCTTGCGTGTGCGTAGGAATTTTTTTGAAATTGCTACGTTCCCCAACAATTATATGTGGTTGCATGTTGCGTATGATGTCTAGCTTGTATTGCTTCTAACTTTGTTGAATTGCATCTGCTTACTTTACACATAATGCCTGTGAATATGACATGTGTTCCTGTTTCTACATCAGACTACTATTCTTGCATATCCCGCATCAGTCACTTATGATAAGACACCTTTAAGTCGCCACTGTGATATTGGTTGTGTCTTGCATATGATTTCCAGCATGTACTGCTTCTAATTTGTTGAAACGCCATACAGTTTGAACTTGGCAGAGTGATATTGGTTGCATCTTTCATATGGTGTCTAGCTTGCAGTGCTTCTAATTTGTTGAAATGCCTTCTGCTTAGTTACCACATCATAGGTGTGAATATGTCACACCATCCTGTTTTTCATACATATTCCATCCTCACATCATGTGTTTGCCTTTCATCCGAGTAGTGTTCGTCAGTATCATGCATGAATGAGTTCTGAAGAGCAAAATCATTACAGCTGAAGGAAATTAGTCCGGCAGTGGATGATGGTGGTCCTTCGGAGCAACTCAAACAGGGGGTCTCTACAGATTCTACTCCGCCATCCTCCCAACAAGATTCGCAAGACAACACAAGGCTAGACAGTCAACGTAGATGTGTAGATGATGAGCACATCTCCCCTACTCCACCATCACAGGTGCTTGCTCTAACTTGACACTATTATATGTGGTTGCATGTTGCGTATGATGTCTAGCTTGTATTGCTTCTAACTTGAATTGTGTCTGCTTACTTTACACATAATGCATGTGAATATGACACGTGTTCCTGTTTCTAGAACATACGTGTACATGATGAGCACATCTCCTCTACTCCACCATCACAGGTGCTTGCTCTTACTTGGAACTGTTATACGTGGTTGCGTTTTCCGTATGATGTCTAGTTTGTATTGCTTCTGATTATGTTGAATTGCATCTGTGTAGCTTACAACTTATACCTACAACGATCACTTACCCATAAGACACATTTAACTTCGGACTGTGATGTAGGTTGCATCTTGCATTGTCTTCTAGCTTGTACTGCTTATAATTTCTTGAAATGGCTCTTGCGACGAGACACTTTTTACCTGATAGAGTGATATTGGTTGCATGTTCATATGGTGCCTAGCTTTCATTTCTTCTAATTTTGTTTAAATGCCTTCCGCTTACTGTTTTTTCATACATATTCCATCCTCCTATCGTACGTGTGAATATCAAACGTTGTCTTTTTTTGTATATATTCCATCCTCCTATCCTGCGCTTGCCTTACATCAAAGTAGTGTTCGTCTATATCATGCATCAACCAGTTATGCAGAGCTAATTTTATTCATCTTCTTGTGGTTTTGTCTTCATAAGGCAATATCAGAAAATAGGAAGGAAAAGAGTAAGTTAGGGGATGTTGGTGGTCCTCCCCACCAACGCAAACAGAGACTCTCTAGATTTGCCACTTCTACTGCTAATGAAGTTGAAGTCCCAAGTCTACATGATGAGTTCATCTCCCGTACTCCACCATCGCAGGTGCTTGCTCTAAGTTGACAGTGTGATAATTGGTTTCATGTTGCATATGTTGTCTAGCATGTATTTCTTCTATTTTGATTAAATTGCACCTACTGAGTTTATACGTTATACATGTGCATATGACATGGCTTTCTGTGTCTAGAATACACTGCATCTATCTATCATACCATGTTCTTACATCAAAGTACTGCTGTTGTGTATCCTGCATCAGTCACTCATGATTGGACGCTTCTAACATGGCAGTTTGATAGTGGTTGCATCTTGCATTGATTTCTACGTTGTACTGCTTCTAATTTTTTGAATTGCCACTTATGACAAGACACTTTTAACTTGGCAGAGTAATATTGGTTGCATCTTTCATATGGTGTCTAGCTTGCATTACTTCTATTTTTTTGAAAATCCTTCTGCTTAGTTTGCACATTGTAGCTGTGAATATGTCATGCCGTCCTGTTTTTCTTACATATTCCATCCTCATACGGTTGTCTTACATCAAAGTATTGCTTGTCTGTATCATGCATCAATGAGTTCTGAAGAGTGATTTTATTCTTTTGTGTTGTGGGTACAGCTTGACATGGCAAAGTCAAAAAAGAGCAAGGAAAATAATATAGTAGGGAGTGATGTTACTCGTCGGGTGAAACGGAAAAGGTTCTGCCGTCGAGATTCTGCTGGTACTTATAGTGCAGTAGAAGGTCCAAGTCCACCGGCTAAATCTACAAACATAGTATCACCTGCTCCACCAGCTGCAGCATCCGCTTCAACTGTACTAGCATCTCAACCAGTTACTCGTTCATTTGCTCCGGAACTGGCCAGTTCCCAAGCTGCCTTCACACCTAACACTACTTCCGAAGTACTGCTGACACAACAGGACTTGGCAAGATCAGATGAACCTCATGAGCATCAACACTAAGACGGTACCTGACCAAGTCAAGTTGCAGTTGCATGCTCCTTTATATGTACTCTCACAGTTTGATGTACACTAACACTTTCCATATTCATTGTTGAACTAGCACCACGGCGCAAGCGGAAACAGACATTAGGGATAATGCTTGACAGATTAACAAAATCTAAAGGAGGAAGAATGGAGATCCATTTTGAGGCAGGTTTAAAAAGGCCACGTGATGCTACAGAGTCAGCCAAGTTAGTATCAGAGGCAGCCGTTGCCGTTAGGTGTCATGCACGTATCCTCCCAATGTGGATCCAGTATAGGAATGAGAAAGACAATACCCAGTTTAACACCTTCCTTGACCATTTATCCGTAAGTAATGTTATTCATCGCAATTAGTAATATTGTCTTGCTCTGTCCCATACTTTCTAGCTTCCTCTTAATAAGACTTACATTCTTTTTTCAACAGATGAGGTTCAAGTTGGATCCGAAAGATGATGCAACTAGACAAGCATGCACTCATGTTTTTCAGTCTGCTCTGCAACAGTATCGGTACCACCTTAGAAAATCTCACTTTGAAGGCAAGGCTAACAATGAAATCGCCCAAACATCTCCAGTGGAATATATTACAGATGAAGACTGGACAGCCCTCGTTAAACACTAGCCTGATCCAAAGTATCAGGTAGGCTATATGTATTTGATCAGACCCCATATTAAACTTGTATTTATGTATGTGCCTTACAAGTGTATCTTCTTCTAGGCTAACTGTTTGAAGAACAAAACCAACTGTTCTAAACTGAAATTCCAACAGACCACAGGATCTCGTAGCTATATTGCACACTACGAGGCTCTTGTAAATAGCTGCTACTTCCTTCTTTTTTGTGCCATATTATCGTATCTATATTGACTTGTTCCAAATACAGATGAAATCCCGTGCGGACCAAAAAGAACCTGAACCAAATGCAGTGCAAATCTTCAAGGATTGCCACACCAGCAAGATGAAGGGCATGAGCACACCAGTTCAAGCCGTTGTTGTAAGTCCTTACTCCTCCTGCCTTGAACTGATTGGTACTGTGATGTGTTCATTTAACTACTTGGTTTGCAGCCAATGTCAGTTACTCTGTTCACTTTTATTCACAGTTGTCTTAACATATCATTTCACCTTACATGGTTTAAAAGAGATGAAGAATATTCTTTTGGTCTTGATCTGTAATCTAGTTGTTATGTTCACGTGCGCACACAATAATAAAATAGCCTGTTTGTTTTATATCTGTTTGCCCATGATATGAATGATGTCATACTATGTGCATCCTACTTTAAACCATGTCTCTTTATCCTTAGATGTCAACGAATGTGAGGAAATAGACAATATAGTAGGCATGCTACATGGACATATGTTCTGAAAGTGATTTTATTATGTAGTTGGCACTACAATACATGCTAATGTATTACAGTAGTTCACCAAAATAAGTTATGTATAAATGTTTAACCTACTTTGTTTGTTTTTGTCTCATTAGTAACTTATCTGGTACACTAATCTACAAGTTCAAACTTTCAGGAAGCTATGGAACAAATGATTGAACAGCCACAACCACCTGAAGGTGACGAGGCTACTACAGGCACAATGTCACCTCTTGCTGCAGTGCGTCAGTATCTTTCCACTAACAGTGCAAAAAGCACCTTCCTGCATAATTCTGGGTTGGTTGTCAAGGTAACCTCGTCAAAATCGCCTACTGAACAAAATCTTCCTGCTAGACAGAGTGATATATCTGTGCTCCAGACACAAGTCCAATCCCTAGTGGACGTTGTTTTGGAAACAAGAATAGTGGTTGAGAAATGTCGTCAAGATATGAATGGTTTTGAAACTAGACTATCACACATTCGCTTCGTTGTTCAAGAGCAATGGCGGAGAAAAGGTGGAGATCATGCTGCTCCATCAGATTCTACAGCCTGAAACATTAGCACTCAGGCCAAATGATTTGTGCTTCTATACATCTGATGGTGCTTTTATCTGGAAGGACTGTAAACTTTATGCCAACAGGCCTTTTGTTGTATGGTTGGAATTTATTTTGTTGTGATACAACATTTATGATGCTGCCTCAGGCTGCAGTAATTACGATGCTATTTTTGTATAGTGTAGGTTTATCTTAGTAATGTATTCGGCCTAAAGCTTCATAGGAGCCCAACATGCCAACATTCGTCGGGCCCATTCCAATTGGGCTAAAAATGATTATGGGCCGAAATTGGCATGTAGCCCACTAAAAATATCTGGGCCTAAATCAGCATAAGCTTTCATATTTTTCTGGTAGGCATGTGCCCATAGTGGGCCTTTAACAGGCCTAAACATAATTTGGTCCCTCAGTAAAAATAGGCCGTTTACAGGTGTAAATATCTCGATCCCATAAAATACATGGGCCTTTAATAGACCGAAAGTGAGATTGGGCCCTGATTGTGCCAAATAACCCACTGGACTTTAACAGGCCAAAATTCGGACGGGCCATAAATGCGCCGACCTAATACACGGGCCTTTAACAGGCCGGAACTTCGGTCGGGCTAGATTATTGTCATTTTTATATGGGTCGTTAATGGGCTTGATATGACGTTGGGCCACATATGGCCCATGGTTTACGTCTGGCGTTAACAGGCCAAAAATGACAACAGGCCGAAAGTGGCCCAAAGCTATAGTGGGCCTCTAACAGGCGAATGTCAGACATGGCCAAATATGACCCAAATCCTTCACGATCGTTTATGGGCCGAAAGTTTTGATGGCCTGTAAATGGGCCCAAATGAAGTCGGACCTTTAACAGGCCGGAAATACACCGGGCCGTAATTCGACCCAATTACTTAGCGGACTGTACGGGCCAGAAGTGACCATGGGCCGCGTTGATGACAAGTTTAGGACAGGCCGTTGACGGGCCGATTTGACAGAGAATGTTGGGCCTTTAGCTGGGCTGGCCCATTATGGTCGGTAGAATCTAGTGGGCCTTTAGCTGGGCCGGCCCATTGTGGTCTGCAAAATCTTGTGGGCCTTTAGCTGGGCCGGCCCATTATGATCTGCAAAATCATGTGGGCCTTTAGCTGGGCCGGCCCATTATGGTCCACTAAATTTTCTGGGCCTTTAGCTGGGTCGGCCCATTATGGTCCACTAAATCTTATGGGCCTTCGGTTGGGCCCGCCCATTTATTCTTTGTGGGCCACTTTTGGGCTGGTCCACGTGTCAACATATCATAGGCCCATCTTGACCGTTGGAGGAGTGACACCTGTGCCAACGTGGAGCTGACGCGTGGATCCGTCAGCCAATGAGAATTTTACACGTGGAAAATCGGCATTGGTCGTGGCTGTTAACGGGTTATCGGATCCAAAATCCGACCCGATAGCTTAACGGTGTTCTGTTACGATGGATGCCACGTGTCGGTCACCCTTGACGAAAGCACTTCTGTGACGCGTGATTTATCGTCATGGAAGTGGACACTTCCATGATGATAATTTTGGCAATGTCATGGAACACTTCTACGACCGCACAGGTATGACTATCTTGATTCTGTCATAAATTTGTCATGGATGTACATGCATGACAGAAAACGCGACCTACTATGACAAACATGTATCATCACGGAAGTGTATTTTTTGTAGTGCTTGTGGAGATCTATTCGATGTAATCTTCTTTTTGCGGTGTGTTTGTTGAGACCGATGAATTGTGGGTTTATGATCCAATCTATCTATGAGTAATATTTGAATCTTCTCTGAATTCTTTTATGTATGATTGGTTATCTTTGCAAGTCTCTTCGAATTATCAGTTTGGTTTGGCCTACTAGATTGGTTGTTCTTGCCATGGGAGAAGTGCTTAGCTTTGGGTTCGATCTTGCAGTGTCCTTTCCCAGTGAAAAAAGGGGCAGCAAGGCACGTATTGTATTGTTGCCATCGAGGATAACAAGATGGGGGTTTTATCATATTGCATGAAACTATCCCTCTACATCATGTCATCTTGCTTAAGGCGTTACTCTGTTTTTAACTTAATACTCTAGATGCATGCTGGATAGCGGTCGATGAGTGGAGTAATAGTAGTAGATGCAGGCAGGAGTCGGTCTACTTGTCTCGGACATGATGCCTATATACATGATCATACCTAGATATTCTCATAACTATGCTCAATTCTGTCAATTGCTCAACAGTAATTTGTTCACCCATCGTAGAATACTTATGCTCTTGAGAGAAGCCACTAGTGAAACCTATGGCCCCTGGGTCTCTTTCTCATCATATTAATCTCCATCACTTTATTATTGCTTTGCTTTTACTTTGCCATTTACTTTTCACTTTGCATCTCTATACCAAAAATATTATTTATCATCTCTATCAGATCTCACTTTCGTAAGTGACTGTGAAGGGATTGACAACCCCTAAGCGCGTTGGTTGCGTTGAGCTATTGTTTTTGTGTATGTACAAGGGACTCGAGCGTAGCCTCCTACTGGATTCATACCTTGGTTCTCAAAAACTGAGGGAAATACTTACGCTACTTTGCTACATCATCCTCTCCTCTTCGGGGAAATCCAACGCAGTGCTCAAGAGATAGCAAGTAGCACCATGATATTCATGATAGAGAGTCTCTCATTTCATCACTTTCATATACTAGTGGGAATTTTTCATTATAGAACTTGGCTTGTATATTCCAATGATGGGCTTCCTCAAAATGCCCTAGATCTTCATGAGCAAGCAAGTTGGATGCACACCCACTTAGTTTCTTTTGTTGAGCTTTCATATACTTATAGCTCTAGTGCAGCTGTTGCATGGCAATCCCTACTCACTCACATTGATATCTATTGATGGTCATCTCCATAGCCCGTTGATACGCCTAGTTGATGTGAGACTATCTTCTCCCTTTTTGTCTTCTCCACAACCACCATTCTATTCCACCTATAGTGCTATATCCATGGCTCACGCTCATGTATTGTGTGAAGATTGAAAAAGTTTGAGAATGTCAAAAGTATGAAACAATTGCTTGGCTTGTCATCGGGGTTGTGCATGATTTAAATACTTTGTGTGGTGAAGATAGAGCATAGACAGACTATATGATTTTGTAGGGATAACTTTCTTTGGCCATGTTATTTTGAGAAGACATGATTGGTTTGTTAATATGCTTGAAGTATTATTATTTTTATGTCAATATGAACTTTTATCTTGAATCTTTCGGATCTAATATTCATACCACAATTAAGAAGAATTACATTAAAATTATGCCAAGTAGCATTCCACATCAAAAAATCTGTTTTTATCATTTACCTACTCGAGGACGAGCAGGAATTAAGCTTGGGGATGCTTGATACGTCTCCAATGTATCTATAATTTTTTATTGCTCCATGTTATATTATCTACTGTTTTGGACATTATTGGGCTTTATTATCCACTTTTATATTATTTTTGGGACTAACCTATTAACCAGAGGCCCAGCCCAGAATTGTTGTTTTTTGCCTACTTTAGGGTTTCGAAGAAAAGGAATATCAAACGGAGTCCAAATGGAATGAAACCTTCAGGAACGTGATTTTCTCACCGAACATGATCTAGGAGACTTGGACCCTACGTCAAGAAACAAAGGAGTTGGCCACGAGGTAGGGGGCGCGCCTACCCC
>NC_057806.1:45372090-45463192 GCF_018294505.1 Triticum aestivum | reverse complement strand
CGGGGCAGCGGCGTCGGGAGAGGAGAGGGGAAGGGGATCTAGGGCGAGGGAGAGGGCGAGGGAGAGGGAAGGCGAGGAGAGGGCGAGGGAGGGAGAGGGCGAGGGCGAGGGCGAGGGGGAGGGTCAGGGCAGCGGCGGCGGCGGCGGTGGATCGAGAGGGAGAGGGAACTGGCGAGGGGGAGAGGGAAAGGGGGGATCGGGCGAAGGGGGAGAGGGAAGGGGGGATCGGGCACAATACTAATGGCGCACCTCACCGTGGTGCGCCATTAGCATGTCCATACTAATGGCGCACCTCACCGTGGTGCGCCATTAGTAATTTTTTTATTTCAACTCGAGCCAACAGGTTATGTACCACCAGCACTGATCCACATCAAGTCCCCTCTACTAGCTCGACTGGTCAGCAGCTAGTTCTCACACCAGGAGGTCCTGGGTTCGACTCCCAGGCTCCACAAATTTTTTTTAGCATTTAAAAAGCTGTTTGATACTTATTTGTGTTTAAATATGTTCAAACTTGTTTAAATAATAACAGTAATATTTTTTTTATAAGACAGTAGCATTTAAAAAGCTGTTTGATACTCATTTTTTTATAAGACGGTGCGCGGGGTGCGGGGGGTCGGCGGCGGCAGTTGAGTAGGGGAATCGAGGGTGCGGGGGGTCGGCGGCGGCGGCCGGTGGACTGGGGGGGTGCTCGGCGGCGAGGGGACCGGATTTGGCGAGGTGGGATAGCGATCGAGATGGAGGGGGATCGAGATCGAGTGTCCATGAAATTTAAAAATATTCATGATAGTTCAAAAAGTACCCATGAAATACAATCGAGAAATGAAGGCTACGATTTAAATACAATCGATCTTAGCTAGCTATCTGTTCACAATCTTCTTGCCCTTCTTTTTCGCAAATGGAGTTCTTCTGTGGAACGGACGTCCTTTAGGTAGGGTGGTCCTGCTTCTTCTTGTGGTGTATGCTGCTACTTCATCATCGTCGTCATGTTCGATCCTCGGGTCGCCGTACTTGTCGAAGTCTTGCTCATTGGCTACTCCATCCATTTCGATGATCTTCCTTTTGCCTCTCCTCACGACAACACGACTGGGCTTTGGCGGGTCGGTAATGAAGAAGCATTGGTCCACTTGGGAAGCCAGTACCCATGGCTCATTTTTCGCGGTGACGTTTGCGCCCGCGGTCTTGGATTTGGCTTCGGGTATAACCATGGTGGTGAAATACCGGTCTTCTTTTATGACGTTCTTGGCCCATCTGACACGGAACATCGGTACCTTCTCTCCAGCGTAGCTCAGCTCCCAGATCTCCTCGATCCTTCTGTAGTATCTGTCCTTGTCGTTACCGGTGTAGGATTCCATCGTTACCCCGGAGTTCTGATAACCATCGCTCTTCATGTCCTTGGCCTCGGTGTAGAATGTGTAGCTGTTGATATCGTACGCCTCATAGGTCATCAGGTTGTGCTCGGCGCCCTGTGACAAGGCGAATATGAGTTGTTCTTCCGCGGAAGAATCCTCATGTAAAGGGTACGACAGAAGCTTCTGCTTGAACCAACGCGTGAAACATGAGTTGTGCTCTTTGAGTGTATCTCCGTCCGTCCTCTGTTGGCCTCGGTCATTGTACGTCTTCTTAATAAAGGTTTTGTGCTCTACCACCCAAGGATCGACCACGTCTATGTGTTGTAGCGCGACTAGGTTTGCTCTTTCAAAGTCGGCAAGTCGACCCTCGAAGTCGACATGCATTTCGCGGCGACCCTCACGGTGACCCCATCCAGCGAGCCTGCCGAGGTGCCTGTTGACGGGCAGACCAACGGGGTTCTCGATGCCTAGATAATTCGTGCAGTAGGAGATGCACTCTTCGGTCAGAAAGCCCCTGGCTATGCTTCCTTCTGGACATGACATGTTGCGAACGTATCCTTTGATGACACCATTCATCCTTTCGAACGGCATCATGCTGTGCAGGAACGTCGGCCCGAGTTGGATGATATCATCCACTATATGGACCAGCAGATGCACCATAACGTCGAAGAATGCGGGCGGGAAGTACATCTCAAGCTCGCATAGTATCACCACGATCTCTTCCTGTAGCCTTCTGAGTTGCCTCACGCCAATCGACTTCCGAGAGATGACGTCGAAGAAGTTGCATACGCCAAATAGCGTTTCACGGACGTGCGCGTCCATGATCCCACGGATTGCAACTGGAAGTATCTGCGTCATCAGCACGTGACAGTCGTGAGACTTCATCCTGCTGAACTTCTGCTTCGCTGGGTCTAGGTATCTGCTTATCTTCCCCGCGTAACCGTAAGGAAGTTTTACTCCTAGGAGGCAGGTGAAAAACTGCTCGATCTCCTCCTGACTTAGAGTGAAGCACGCGGGAGGGTAGTCATTTCTGGTCTTCTTGGCCTTTTTGCCTTTGCGATGACTTTCTGTGTCCTGCTTCGCCTCATCATCATCATCATCATCATCATCATCATCATCATCATCATCATCATCATCATCATCATCATATATAGCGTGAAGCTCCTGCCTGATGCCCATTGATTTCAAGTCTGCCCTTGATTTCGGCCCATCTTTGGTCCTCTCTGGCATGTTGAGCAGGGTACCAAGCAGACTCTCGCACACGTTCTTCGTGATATGCATGACATCAAGGCTGTGAGGCACACGGTGGATCTTCCAGTACATCAAGTCCCAGAAAACAGACCTCGTTTTCCATACCATCAGCAGCGGCTCTGGCGCCTTTCGTTCTTTCCCGGCTCTGGCGCCTTTTGCTTCTTTCCCGGCAGTGGGCAGTCTTTCCAATTTTTCAACAGCTTGTCTATTTCCTCGCCGCTCCTCGTACACAGGCGTTTTCGGGGTTCGGTTTCACCATCGAACAGATCCTTGCGTTTCCTCCATGGGTCATCATCGCGAAGCCACCTTCGATGTCCCATGAACACGGTTTTCGAAGACCCGGGATCTCTATCTAGCTGGCGATACGTTGTGTCATCCATGCACCTTACGCATCCAGAAAATCCGTGGACTACCTGCCCCGCAAGATATCCGTAACCGAGATAGTCGTGCACCGTCGTGAGCAGTGCGGCTCTTATAGGGAAATATTCTTTCTCTGCGGCGTCCCACGTATTGGCTGGCGTTTTCCACAGCGTGTCAAGCTCCTCTTTCAGCAGCCCCAGATACTGATTGATGTCGTTCCCTGGTTGTTTCGGCCCTTCAATTAGCATACTCATGTGAATGTACTTCCTCTTCATGCACAACCAGGGGGGAAGGTTGTACATCCACACAAACACAGGCCAGGTGCTATGTGTGCTTCTCTGGCTGCCAAACGGATTGACTCCATCGGTGCTCGCGCCCAGCACGATGTTCCTTGGATCGTTCCCAAATTCTGGGTATTCGAAGTTCAACGCTTGCCACTGGCTCGCATCCTTAGGGTGACTCGGCATCTTGTCTTTTTTATCTATCTCCGGATCATTTGCGTCATCTTCTCGCTTCTTCTCCTCCCTATCCGCGTGCCAACGCAGGAGCTTTGCTACCTTAGGATCCGCGAAATACCGCTGCAGACGAGGAGTGATCGGAAAGTACCACACCACTTTTCGAGGAGCTTTCTTCCTCTTCTTGTATCGAGTGACACCGCACACCGGACATATGGTAGACTCCGCGTGCTCGTCCCGATAAATGATGCAATTGTTCATGCACACATGGTATTTCACGTGCGGTAAATCCAGAGGACACACGATTTTCTTCGCCTCCTCCAAACTGGTCGGGCACTTGTTCCCCTTGGGAAGACGTTCGTGCCAGAATGACATGTTCTCGTCGAAGCATGCGTCGGTCATTTTGTGTTTTACCTTCATCTCCAGGGCCATGAGCATTACTTTCAGGCGGGTATCCTCGGGCCTGCATCCTTCATACAATGGAGTAACCGCGTCTAACTCAAGTTGATCCATCTTGGCTTTCTCTCGGGCGGCAGCTCTTGCGTTATCCGTCTGCTTGAGAAGCAGCTCTTGAATATGAGGGTCCTGCACCCAGCCCATCGATGGTCCAGCGTCGTCTGCTCCGCCGGCATCATCATCATGTCCTGCATCTTCTACATGATGACTGTGTACAACATCACCGTCGTGATCATCTCCTGGGGATTCTTCGTCTTCTCGCCCCCCCGAGCCGCGGTGGTTGTCTTGCTGCCCTTCCTCATTTCTTGCCCGGCCCCCATGGACGACTTCGTAGTCATCTTCATCACCTTGCCACCGATAGCCATCCATGAAACCACGCAAGAGCAGGTGGTCCCGCACCTGCCCGGAATCCGGGTCCGCAATAAGGCTATTCAGCTTGCATCTTCGACACGGACATCTTATCTCCGTCTCGTTCTTTTGAAGCATCTCGGCCTTCGCGGACCTCAAAAACCTATTCACGATGCCTTCGGTCATTGTGCGGACCATGGTCGCCTGCGGGGTAGAGCAAAACGATATTTTAGAACCAGGAAAAAATTTGGCATGACTTTCCCTAAAAATAGGACCAAAAAGAATGCTTAATGCCAAAATTCTCGCCGAAACGGAAATGAATCAACATTCCGGCAAAATATTGGCAACTATCGCATTTCAAATACCGGTACACCTCCAAACACAAACACATATGCAACACCACAAACATATGCAACACCACGAACATACATAGATCTAGCTAGGGCATAAAAAGTGCATGTGCACATTGTTGTAGGGAGAACAACATAAATATAGCTTCCCCCCTTACTTACCTAGCAAAACAAGGTAACTTAACCACTTAATTTGAATGAATCTATGGTGGAAATGAGGTGAAAAAGAGGAGGCACCCGGGACAAGGAGGAGGCGATGGAGAGAATGAAGTGGGGAGAAAGTGAGTGTGGGAGGAGAGGCTGTCCAAAATATCTTGTTGCTGCCCACTTACTAATGGCGCACCAACAACAAATGCGCCATTAGTAATCCAGGTTACTAATGGCGCACCCCCTGGTGGTGCGCCATTAGTACTTTTGCAAAAAAAGGAATAAAAACAATAATAAAAAATAACATTAGTGGTGCACCTTCTGGCTGGTGCGCCATTACTAGTTACAACTAGTAATGGCGCACCACCAGAGGATGCGCCATTAGTATGTTTGGACAGGCGCACTAGTTCGAAAAAAAAATTGGTACTAATGGCGCACCGTGGGCAGGGTGCGCCATTAGTAGTTTCAACACTAATGGCGCATCAGAGGGTGGTGCGCCATTAGTATATACTAATGGCGCACCACATATCTGGTGCGCCATTAGTGTCAATTCCATCTATAGCCCTTTTCCTAGTAGTGATTGGCACAATAGGCTCCGAGTTAGGGGTCGGAACCGATGCGTGTGCGGCCTCCAGGACACTGTCCGGAGGCAGAGCTATATCATGCCCCTCAAGACAGTGCGACACGCTTGGCCGTGGCTTGAATCCGTCGAAGATCAAGTCTCCACGGATGTCAGCCGTGTAGTTTAAGCTTCCAAACCTGACTTGATGGCCAGGGGCGTAGCTTTCGATCAGCTCCAAGTGGCCAAGCGAATTGGCCTGCAGAGCGAAGCCGCCGAAGACGAAGATCTGTCTAGGGAGAAAGGTCTCACCCTAGACCACATCGTTGTTGATGATCAAAGGAGCCATCAGGCCTAAAGGAAATGACACAGAGGAACTCTCAATGAAAGCACCAATGTCGGTGTCAAAACCGGCGGATCTCGGATAGTAGGTCCCGAACTGTGCGTCTAGGCCGGATGGTAACAGGAGGCAGGGAACACGATGTTTTACCCAGGTTCGGGCCCTCTTGATGGAGGTAAAACCCTACGTCCTGCTTGATTAATATTGATGATATGGGTAGTACAGGAGTAGATCTACCACGAGATCAAGGGGGCTAAACCCTAGAAGCTAGCCTATAGTATGATTGTTGTATATGGAGTTGATGAAGTTGTCCTACGGACTAAAACCCTCCGGTTTATATAGACACCGGATAGGGTTAGGGTTACATAGAGTCGGTTACAATGGTAGGAGATCTTGAATATCCGCATCGCCAAGCTTGCCCTCCACGCAAAGGAAAGTCCCATCCGGACACGGGACGTAGTCTTCAATCTTGTATCTTCATAGTCCTGGAGTCCGGCTGAAGGTATAGTCCGGCTACCCGAACACCCCCTAATCCAGGACTCCCTCAACAGGCAATATCAAAACAGCCACAACTTTCGCATACGAGTTCCAAATTCAACGAAACCAAGTTTGTTGGAAAGCTAATGACAAGGGCTAACACAATCTTGAGAGAAATATCAATAAGAAGCAAATGAGAAAAGGACCATAATAAAATGGTGAGAACCCTTCCTCGGATAAGACTGGTAAAAACTCCAACACCGAAAACATCATAGAAGATGCATGCGAACTCCGTTTTCGATGAACTCAAGCTTGTCATCAAGATGACCATAAGCTCTAAGGCTCACAAATGGAACCAAACAAGAAAGAAGAAAGATGATGCAAGGATGCAATGGTTTGAGCTCTCGACTAATGATACAATCAAGCTACTCCCTAGAGAGCCCCCCTTGATAGTACGACAATCGATCCTACAACCCGGTCTCCCAACTACCACTATGAGACCGGTAAAATAGAAAACCTATCAAGGGCAAACCTTTGCCTTGCACATAGTCCACTTGAGCTAGATGGTGACGATCTTGACTTCCTCAAGTTGGACCACCTTTCTTGATTGTGTTGGCTCGATGAAGACTAGTTGATTGCTTCCCCATACTCCACTATGGGTGAGCCACTCTTTGGCACATCTTCAAAATTCCATTGACACCACAATGGACAACAAGCTTCAAGCTTGATTGCTCCCCCATACTCCATTATGGGTGAGCCACTCTTCGAGTTGCTCCACTTGAACTTGCACACTGAAAACTTGATGACGATCACCACTTGATGTCATCCTCCATGGGTTGTATGAGATCTTCCTCTTGACGCAAGACCATGGAAACATACCTAACCCCACAAAGAACTCTCACGTAGACCATGGGTTAGTACACAAAGCGTAATGGACAATGCTTACCATACCATGGGATCACTTGATCCCTCTCGGTACTTCTTCTACGCTTTGTGAGTTGATCAACTTGATTCACTCTTGACTTAGTCTTGATCAACATTGAATCTTTCCAACTCTCTTCATTTGGATGATGTCTTGAAGGTAAACATGAATGATCACACAATCTTCTTCTTCAAGACATGCATGCAATAAGCTCAACTCACACATGACCAATCTTTGGATAATTCCTTGAAAAGCACTTTGGCCATCTCAACTCACACATGACCAATCTTTGGATAATTCCTTGAAAAGCACTTTGGTTATCTCATAAACTCCTTGAAACCAACACATGGACTTCAAGACAATCCTCTGGACAAATCCTTCAAATATAACTCAAGGCAACCGTTAGTCCATAGAGATTGTCATCAATTACCAAAACCACACATGGGGGCACCGCATGTCCTTTCAATCTCCCCCATTTTGGTAATTGATGACAATCACTTTCAAGAGAGTTTATATAAGGAATTATGCATCACCATGTAATGCAACAACCAAAAATGCATGTATATGAGATGCAAATGCTTAGGAACAAAACTAAAACAAGGAGAAAGCTCTGAAGACTTCTCCACAAAACTCTCTGAAACTTCTCCCCCATTGGCATTGATTGCCAAAATGGGTGAAAAGCTAAGAAGACCAATATAAAAGGTGTTCCTCCAAAAGTTGTGTATTTCTCAACAAGAGAGTGGAATGCCATACACATATCCAAAGGTAATACTTGGAGGGAGACCAACTATATTGAGGCACCAAGATTGCTAAAGGAAGATATGCCACAAAGACATAACCGAGAGAGTCACAAGCAATCAAGCAACCAAAAGATACCAATTGAAGCAAGCTGTCAAAAGATACCAATAGAACCAACTAGACCAAAGATCCTACGAGCCACGTGAATAAAGGATATTATGATATGAGCAAAGGAGTGTTCTAAAGAAACTAGAGAAGCTCCCCATGATTTGTGCACACATAAGAATATTTGTATTTGGATACAAAGTGCACACAATAGGATCATAGCTCCCCCAAAATCAATAGAAACTAACAGCAAGTGCAAGTGAGCATATAGGAAACTAAGCCTAGTACTTGAAACAAACACATGGTTGAGCAACAAGTAAAAGAGACAACTGAAGAAAGGGCTCAACCAAAATGATGTGTGTGAGTCAAGGCAATGCACTTGAGAAGACTAATGTACGGATGAGCATTAAGCATCAATAAAGTCTTGAAAGAATGAGGCATATGGTGCAAGGCCTATCATTCCCACACACAACTAGCAAATGGGTTCACAAGCTTACTAATAAGCATATAAAGAACCTATGCTTGTGACATCCCGTGGTGAAGATAGAAGATGAAAGCCTCATCAAGACGAGGGATACCAATTAAGATGGCAAAAGCCTCGTAAAGATAAGCATGAGGAAAATAATCTTCACCACACACAAGAGCATCAAGATGCAACGAAAGAAGACACACACTCAAGGCAAAATCTTTCACGGAGCCACTAAAGAAATAACATAAGAAAGACAAGGTGGACGTGAAAGAAATGATATCAACTAGATATGCAACTTATCTCAAGTGTATAAGATTCTAGGTAGACGAAATCATGATGATATATATCTACAAAGAAGGATGTACACCCGAAATAGTTACAACACGAGGAACAAGATATCCAAAGGGAGGTCATACATATACCAATAAGATATTTGCTTGGAAGCATAGCACATGGCTAGATATGGTCTTATTATATATAAATGAATTCCTACCACGCACCCATCAAAGACATCACAACTAGCAACAAGAGATCATTGTTGGGATGCTTTGAGAAAGGGAACAAGTATCACAAGAATGAGTGAATAACATGCCATGATACAACCTACACAAGGTTGATGCAGGAAATGTGTGCATGAAGAATATGAAGATACTTGTTACCGAGTTAACATTGGAAGGATGTAGTAGATACCAATTGAAGGTAGATAGTAGTTCATTGATCATCCTAGCTCGACTCCAATAAGCACATGATGACAACACCTTCCTTGTGAGTGAGCCGAGCATCCAATGTATCTCCAATTGTTCCTAGAACAACAACACAAACAAAATGGTACCCAAACTCATTGGGACCAAAGAGTTAGAGAACCAACAACACATAGGACAAACTCCACATAAATATGTGCATATAGATATGAAAATGAATTTCATGCACATCTCATCCAATTTGAGACTTGGTGGAGTTCCCCCTATATATTGGGTCAAAGAAAGAAAACATGCCAAAGAAACTATAAGAAGTAAATATGCATGCTCAAGACTTTCAAGAACCGAGACCAAAAGACAAAGAAATACCAAGCGAAGAAAAGATACCAAATGAATAAATCATCACTTGGAGGATATCCATAAAAGATACATCAAGGAATGAGATATCCATTGATACACTCAAAAAGAAAGATGTCAAACTCCCAAAAGAGAGAATGGTTCCAAACAAACCAAGCCCTCTACAAAGTTTCATGATGGTACAAAGCACCAAAAAGAAACGGTCTGCCTTCCACAAACACACACTTGATAAGGATCACAAGATGAGTGTTTTATAGAGAATAGGATAGCTCCCCCAAGACTAGTGCATTATAGAGAATTTGCATTTGAATACAAAATGCACGAGGTGGGATCACCACTTTCACTATATCTAGAAAACACTAGACAAGGTCAAGAAATTAACAAGATCCACAAGTGGTATGGAATATAATGGGAGTTGACACAACCCTAGGCAAGAGATAAAGCAAATAAAAGCAAAGGACAATGTAAAGATGATCAATAATTTCTACCACACATAAGTGAGTACCAATTGTCAAAAGACAAGAAGTATTTGGGAATAATTCCTGGTGGTAGATAACAAGGATATCCGATCTTCACACCAAACAAAAAGCAAATTGCAACTTGTAGAGCTAACATGCCACCTAGGAACAAGATAATTTGCAATATCAATTCTAGGTGACAATATCTCAAATATACACATTTTCTAGGCTAGTAATATACGCATATCATATTACTCCCCCATAATGTGATATCAATTAAAGATAAACAAGAGGCAAAATAACGAACCAACACGAGATAATTAATGGACAATATAGAATTTGATTTTCTCATGAGAAGACATACCACATAGTGACTAGATAATCTTGAAATATCAATACTAGATGGTATTACTCATGTACACACATATATAGGATTGTGCGGTGCACAAAGCACATCACTCCCCCATAATGGGATATTCCATTAATCTCTCACAAGAGCAAACTAAGAAAAGAACAAGATGCAAGAAGGCTCAACACACAACACACACGTACATGATGTGCAAACCAACATACACATACTTGATTTCTCAAGATAAGCAAATTGGAAGCACAACATATACAAGCACATGCAAGGTACAAAACCACAACATGCAAGGGGGCAAGTAACTTTCAATGTAAACAATTTAAGTACAAGTTACCGCAAGGAGGCACATTGGATATAAGATATAAACTTGATGATTCAATTGACTTGGCTTGAGACAATAAGAATGATGAAGTCCCCTTAATTCTTCATAATGTATCCAAGTCTCCAATGACCTCCAACAACACCTATTGATCAAGTGTGAGCTAGTTGGTCCCCAACCAAGTTGGGTCCTAAGAGGTTAGTCAAAATAGGCTTGGCTACCCAAATGGTTCATTTCTTGACACCACTTTGAGCACCACCAAATTTGGCAAACACATTGCCAACCTTATCCTTCCCAAGAGAATAGATATCATCAATTAGAATAGGGTTGAATAAGGTACCATTTGTGCATGAAGAAGCAACGTG
Source organism: Triticum aestivum (assembly GCF_018294505.1). Classification (NCBI taxonomy): domain Eukaryota; kingdom Viridiplantae; phylum Streptophyta; class Magnoliopsida; order Poales; family Poaceae; genus Triticum; species Triticum aestivum. The sequence goes on along the minus strand of NC_057806.1, from coordinate 45,452,305 downwards.
ACCTTTTTCACGACATAGGTATCAACGTCTACTCTTTACTTTCTTCTCACTTGATTTCTCAACTTGAGAAGCATTTGCTTGAGTTTTCTTGGGAAGAGGCCTTTCTTCAACTTGAGGTTGAGAATGAGAGTGTACTTGAGGTCGCTTCCCTTGTTGCTTGTCACTAATGGGCTTCTTCTTCAATGGGCAAGATCTAACATGATGCCCTTCTACTTTGCACTTGAATCAAACAATCTTGGCCGAATTCTTGACTTGTTCTTGGCCCTTATTTTTGTTCACCTTGGACTTATTCTTCTTATTGGAGTTGAATCCAAGTCCACCTTTCTCATTGGGGGATTTTTGCACACTCAAGATATTGTTGAGTGTGGATTTCCCTTCATGACTCTTTTCCAAGTCTTTCTTCAAAGAAGTGACTTGGGCCTTGAGCTCTTTGATTTTCTCTACATGGTTAGTCTCAACACAAGTACTAGAGGAAGTATAAGCTTCATCGTTAGAGCAACAAGGCAAGGAAAGCAATTCATCACAAGATGTACCAATATTGTGAGTAGATGAATTACAAGGACTAGCACATGGCAATATAGCATTTTGACTAGAAGTAGTGCTAGTATCCACATGAGGCTCACTAGATGTTACCTTAGCAAGCATGGCCTCATGAGCTATCTTTAGCACATTATGGGATACTAGAAGATCATCATGAGAGCTTGAGAGCTTTTCATGGCTTTCTTCCAATTTCCCATAATTACTAGATAGCAACTCAAGTTGAGCCCGTAGCTCAACGTTCTCCTTCAAAATGGATGCTTCACAAGTAATAGAGTTGCACAAGCATCATCATTAACAACAATAGGAGAGGACAAATTGGCAAGCTCTTTTAAATAAGAAGCTTCAAGTTGATCATGAGACTCAGTGAGTTTGATGAGCTCACCCTTGATGACCCTTGAGCCATTTTCGAGGTGCTCAAAATCCTCAAGGAGTTTCGCATGAGCAACTTCAAGCTTAGCATTTTTAGTTTCAAAAACATTGGCCACCTCGAGTGCTCTATCATGAGATTCCTTTATTCTAGATAATTCTATAGCAAAGGTCTCCTCAAGAGATTCAGATGAGGTTTGTTCATGTTCAAGAGCTTGAGATAGCTCCGCGATCTCATTTGCGTAATCACGCTCATGAGCTTCCATTTTCCCAATGGTGACCTCATGCTCCTCTAGATGAGATTCCAACTCCTCAATGTATTTCTTGCCTTCAATGGAAATAGACATGATTTCCATGAAGTTGAAACGAGCAAGTTTATTTTTGTGAAGAGCTTTAAAAATCATTTCCCCCTTAGTTTTTAAGGAGGCAACATTATCATTCTCTTCATCATAATCAACATCATCATCACTCTTGCCATCATCAATATCATCACAAGATATATTGGGATTCAAAGTGGGAGATACCTTTGAAGCCTTAGCCATAAGGCAAAAAGCAATCGATGATGATGTAGGATCCCTTGAAGCACCGTACAAGACCACATCTTGTTCCATGGAGTGTTGGGTTTCCTCTACATTGTTAGCACAACAACTCGAGGAAATAGATGCGTTTTTATCATGGCAACAAGACATAGTAAACATATCATCATGAGATTTAGTCAAGCAATATCTACATGATATGCAAGGACTATGAACACAAGCATGTGAAACATTTGGAGTGCTCGAAGTGTTAAAGCCCAAAGAAGGAGCATTGCAATAAGATAGTGATGAAGGATCATCCACAATAAGCATACTATTATCATTGCAATGACCAACACTACTCACCATATCATTACCTTGTGGAAAACCACATGTAGGTGAAGTAGAAGAAGTTGAGAAGACTATACGACCGGAGGTGGAGGGAGAACAATCATCCCCACAAATCTTGGACACTCCATATTTATCTTGAAGCTTCGTCCACAACTCATGAGCATCCCGGAATGGCATGAGTTGAAATATAACTACATTGCTCAAAGCATCGAAAAGCACATTAGAAGCTTGAGCATTGAGATAAGAGTTTTTCCCCTCCTCTAAAGATAATCTTTGGGGATCCTTTGGAGGAGAAAAACCCATATCTACAATTCTCTCTAAATTTGGGTCCATGACCCTAAAGAGATTAAGCATGCGAATTACCCAAACATCAAAATTTGTGCCATTGAAACTAAGAGTGTCAGAGAATCCTAATCCCCTAGTCGACATCTTTACTCTCTAGGTGGTTAAGCCTTACAAAGAGAGACGAGGCTCTGATACCAATTGAAAGATTGTGGATGTCGCCTAGAGGGGGGTGAATAGGCGTTTTAAAATAATTACGATTTAGGCTTGAACAAATGCGGAATAAACCTAGTGGTTAATTTGTCAAGCACAAAACCTAAAACAACTAGGCTCACCTATGTGCACCAACAACTTATGCTAAGCAAGATAAGCAACTATTTGATAGCAAGATATATGACAAGAAACAATACGGCTATCACAAAGTAAAGTGCATAAGTAAAGAGCTCGGGTAAGAGATAACCGAGGCACGCGGAGATGACGATGTATCCCGAAGTTCACACCCTTGCGGATGCTAATCTCCATTTGGAGCGATGTGGAGGCACAATGCTCCCCAAGAAGCCACTAGGGCCACCGTAATCTCCTCACGCCCTCGCACAATGCAAGATGCCTTGATTCCACTAAGGGACCCTTGAGGGCGGTCACCGAACCCGTACAAATGGCAACCCTTGGGGGCGGTCACCGAACCCGTACACTTTGGCAACCCTTGGGGGCGGTCACCAGTACCCATCAAATTGCTCGGGGCAATCTCCACAACCTAATTGGAGACCCCCGATGCTTGCCCGGAGCTTTACACCACAATGATTGAGCTCCAAACAACACCAATCGTCTAGGGCGCCAAGGCACCCAAGAGGAACACGCTCTAGGGTGCCCAAACACCCAAGAGTAATAAGCTTCTCAAACTTCACTTCCATGTATCACCGTGGAGAACTCAAACCGATGCACCAAATGCAATGGCAAGGGCACACGAAGTGCCCAAGTCCTTCTCTCTCAAATCCCACCGGAGCAACTAATGCTAGGGAGGAAAATGAGAGGAAGAACAAGAAGGAGAACACCAAGAACTCCAAGATCTAGATCCAAGGGGTTCCCCTCACATAGAGGAGAAAGTGATTGGTGGAAATGTGGATCTAGATCTCCTCTCTCTTTTCCCTCAAAAACTAGCAAGAATCCGTGGAGGGATTGAGAGTTAGCAAGCTCAAAGAAGGTCAACAATGGGGGCAAAAACGAGCTCAAGAGATGGGGAACCATTGGGGAAGAAGACCCCCTTAAATAGGTCCCCACGAATCTTCCCGTTATGTACAGAATAACATAGGAGCGGTACAACCTCTATGAACACCGGTACAACTGGTAACAGGCAATAAGCGGTACAACCGGCCCACAACCGCACAACAACCGCACCACAACAGAGACCAGTCCGGTGGTAGAGCGGTACATGACCAGTACAACCTCCGGACCAATTCTGCAGCGGTACAACCGCTCCAAACACTGGTTGTACCGGTCAAGCGGTACAACCTCTCCATGGGGCGGTACAACCTCAATGTGTAAAACAGGCAATATCAAAACAGCCACAACTTTCGCATACGAGTTCCGAATTCAACGAAACCAAGTTTGTTGGAAAGCTAATGACAAGGGCAAACACAATCTTGAGAGAAATATAAATAAGAAGCAAATGAGAAAAGGACCATAATAAAATGGTGAGAACCCTTCCTCGGATAAGACTGGTAAAACCTCCAACACCGAAAACATCATAGAAGATGCATGCGAACTCCGTTTTCGATGAACTCAAGCTTGTCATCAAGATGACCATAAGCTCTAAGACTCACAAATGGAACCAAACAAGAACCAAGAAGTATGATGCAAGGATGCAATGGTTTGAGCTCTGGACTAATGATACGATCAAGCTACTCCCTAGAGAGCCCCCCTTGATAGTACGGCAATCGATCCTACAACCCGGTCTCCCAACTACCACTATGAGACCGGTAAAATAGAAAACCTATCAAGGGCAAACCTTTGCCTTGCACAAAGTCCACTTGAGCTAGATGATGACAATCTTGACTTCCTCAAGTTGGACCACCTTTCTTGATTGTGTTGGCTCGATGAAGACTAGTTGATTGCTTCCCCGTACTCCACTATGGGTGAGCCACTCTTTGGCACATCTCCACAATTCCATTGCCACCACAATGGACAACAAGCTTCAAGCTTGATTGCGCCCCCATACTCCATTATGGGTGAGCCACTCTTCGAGTTGCTCCACTTGAACTTGCACATTGCAAACTTGATGACGATCACCACTTGATGTCATCCTCCATGGGTTGTGTGAGATCTTCCTCTTGACGCAAGACCATGGAAACATACCTAACCCCACAAAGAACTCTCACGTAGACCATGGGTTAGTACACAAAGCGTAATGGACAATGCTTACCATACCATGGGATCACTTGATCCCTCTCGGTACTTCTTCTACGCTTTGTGAGTTGATCAACTTGATTCACTCTTGACTTAGTCTTGATCAACATTGAATCTTTCCAACTCTCTTCATTTGGATGATGTCTTGAAGGTAAACATGAATGATCACACAATCTTCTTCTTCAAGACATGCATGCAATAAGCTCAACTCACACATGAGCAATCTTTGGATAATTCCTTGAAAAGCACTTTGGCCATCTCAACTCACACATGACCAATCTTTGGATAATTCCTTGAAAAGCACTTTGGTCATCTCATAAACTCCTTGAAACCAATACATGGACTTCAAGACAATCCTCTGGACAAATCCTTCAAATATAACTCCAGGCAACCGTTAGTCCATAGAGATTGTCAACAATTACCAAAACCACACATGGGGGCACCGCATGTCCTTTCAGTAAGGGGCTGATTTGGATCCACATGTTTAATGTTATGGTTAGATTTATCTTAATTCTTATTTCGTATTTGCGGATGCTTGCAAGAGGGGTTAATCATAAGTGGGAGGCTTGTTGAAGTAAGGACAGCAAACAAGCACCGGTCCACCCACATACCAAATTATCAAAGTAGCGAACGCGAATCATACGAGCATGATGAAAACTAACTTGATGATAATTCCCATATGTCCTCGGGAGCGCTTTGCTTTATATAAGAGTTCATCTAGGCTTGTCCTTTGCTATAAAAAGGATTGGGCCACCCTGCTGCACCTTTGTTACACTTGTTACTTGTTACTCGTTACGAATTACCTTGCTACCAAACTATCTATTACCGAAGATTTCAATGCTTGCAGAGAATACCTTGCTGAAAACCGCGTGCCATTTCCATCTGCTCCTCGTCGGGTTTAACACTCTTACTTATCAAAAGGACTACAATTGATCCCCTATACTTGTGGGTCATCAATCACCCCTGCGTCCTCGCCCCAAAACATCGTCCACAGGGTTGTGCATAGCCCTTTGTTTTTGTTCTAGTAATATCGTTGATGCTGGAGGTGCGTGTTGGTGACCATTTTGTTGAATTATTATCAGATCATATTACTTGGGGAATCATGTTTGTGACTGTTTTATTGGATATTGCCTTTCATTAGTTTTCTTGTCATGGCAATTTCAATATGTTGTTTTTGTTTTAGTAATATTATTGATGATGGAGGCGCGTGTTGTTGATTATTTTGTTGAATTATTATCAGATCATATTACTTGGTGAATCGTGTTTGTGACTGTTTTATTGAATATTGGCATTCGTTAGTTTTCTTGTCGTGGCAACTTAAATATATGTGTCATTTCTTGAGAGAGAAAGCCCTTAGATTGATTTTTTTACTACAAAAATAGACTTTATTGTCTAGTAAGTATGTTGCATCGTCGATCAAAATTGGTACAAAAAAGTTAGGTAGTTCGGTCCAATTAAGGTACATTTCTTCTTGCATCACTAGCTAAATCACAGGATGCCACGTTTGCTTCTCTTAACCATTTTGTTTGGAATGGATTATTATTTTCTTAGTTCTCTATCAACTTGTAGGGTTTAAAAAACCATCGAGTTGTGGGCCGTCAGAACCTGTTTGGTCCCTTCTACTACAAAACAAGGGTTTGGCCTATTTTTTGAAACGAAAGAAGTGAAGAAACGAAGGACAACAAAACCACAGTTTCTCCAAGTTACATTATCTGCATTACTAGTGGAGAAAACCGTTGAAATTTTTTCATATAGCGTCAACACTAATTTCCTAGTCACTCTTACTTCTCTTTCAAAGTGAATCACACTCACCTTCTATGTTAGGACTATATATCATTATTTCTTTACTAAGTGCCATGGATTACTCCACTAATATGTATAACAAATTCCCCTACTTATTTCATGCCAGTTGTAGAACTCAGAAAGACACAAACACTTTTCAAAATGCATTCTTCTAGATGGCTCTATGGTGAATATACCAACGATCAAAACTGGTGTGCGGGAAAGAAGTTGTAGGTTGCTCCAAATTCATCTTTCAATAGGAACTATGGCTAAGGAGAAGCATTAGAATTGGCAACCACAAACTGTATGAGGTATGCATATCAACCCTTTAGTTCATCGATCCGTATTACACGTCCGTGTTTGATTCATGATGCATGAGACGAGGTCACATTATCGCTACATGAAAGTCATTTTTTGCCTTGTGTTCACACATGCGCTGAGCATTTTCTATTAGCCACACGACGTATAAGGCTATAAGTTGTGTGTCTATTATGCAACTCATAGCAAAACCATTCGGCTCGGCATACATCCACGTACGCTGTGACACACCAAAAAGACACCGGGCCCATACAAAGGGCTCGGTGTACATAGCACTACACTGAGTGTCATCACAGAACACATGGCGTACAATTGTGCCACATTGTGATGGTGGCTTACGTAAGTCGTGCGACACCCTGGAATGCCGTGTGCCTTCAATAGCACACGCATGGTGTAATTGCGGCATGTTAGCCTTTGAGTGCAAGTGGTCGATGGTTGTTCACACATGGTTCCGGCGACTGGTGGTTGTTTGGATTCTGAGGTGATCATGTGGATTCAGCTGCATCCATTAATGGAGGCATAACACCGTGGGTCGTTGTTCACCTACCTCGTGCAGCACCCTCCCTCGCCTAAAAATTCATCCCCCAACCGCACGCGCTACTCCCCTCCCCTCTCCTTGATAGATCTACACTGGTAGAAAAAGGACCTGTTGTCCTGGTTCGTAAGGGCCTTTTGTCCCGGTTCTGGAACCGAGACTAAAGGGTCGGTACTAATGCCCTGTCCCTTTAGTCCCGATTCAATCCAGAACCGGGACAGATGGCCCTCCACGTGGCCTGTGCATGGAGCCCAGGCAGGAGACCCTTTGGTCCCGGTTGGTGGCACCAACCGGGACCAATAGGCATCCATGCGTCAGCATTTCTGTGGCTGGGCTTTTTTTGAAAGGGGGAGGGTTGGGGGTTAATTTAGGTATTTCATATATTGTGTTAGCTAGCTATAATTAATAGAGAGAAGTGTCCTCTCTTATGTCTGTGCTTGGTCGACGCTACGTATTATACATACGTATAGAGAGGACTAGACACGCTAGCTAGCTAGTAAGCAAACGAAGGAAACAGAAGATCGTCATGAACATATATGCATACAGAGAGAAGTGATATCGACCACCTCTCCTTCTTCGAGAGATTGGTCAAACAACAAGTTGTCGTATATCTATCCGACACTACCGGCTACATATATACAATAATTATCTCTTACAAATATAATCATACGGACTCAGGGTCCACATAGTATTCTCCGTCTTCAGGGATCACGTGGTCAAGAAAGAATGCCGCCAATTCCTCTTGAATTGCTCGCATGCGAGCTGGTGCTAGGAGTTCATCCCGCTTCCGAAACATCTAATTTAAAGATGGGGGTCAATATATATATATATATATATGAATGAATGAAACTCAACACAAATGATGGTAATAAAATAAAATTGTGAATGTTGTTATTTACGTACTTCATATTGTTCGTCAGTGTAGCCCCGCTCACAGGTCGTGTGGCGGATAGACTCGCAAACGTAGTATCCATAGAAATCATTCCCTTGTTCCTGCCACAACCACTTTACAAGAAATAGAGGTCAATCAAACTGATAAGCAAGAATGTCAAATGGTATTGATGAAACTAGCGCTTGAATGACTAGTAGATGCGCGGAACATGCTACTATAGTACTTACTTCCGGGTGTCTAAATTGCAGCTCCTTCGGCAGTCCCGGAGCTTTTCTGGTGAATTTTCTCCAAACCCTGCCAGACAAAGAAAACAATTACTTGATATATCAGGAAATGAACAAAGTTGCTGATATGGTGGATAATGATTGATTTAACTTACTTCTCGAGTATTTGAGTCATGTCTACATAGTCCTGGGGATCTTTTCGTCTTGAGTCTAAGACGGTTACCAGTCCCTACTCAAGCTTAATCTCTAGGAGAATATAGTGGAAACTGCACACGCATGCATAACTCATCAATTACATTACTATAACCTTGACTAATATATAAGGGAAACCGAATACGCACAAGACAGTAAGACTCACTTGAAGTTGTAAGGAAATAGTATTATATCTTTGTTTTCATTTATTACCAACGATCGTAGCAAGTTGGCCTCGGTAGCTGCGGCATGAAATTTAACCTGAGTTGCATCTATGAGATATGTGTTAATGAACACAATATCACCGACTTGTATTTTCTTCAATTCGGCGATCTTCAATCTGCATATATAGTGAGGATGATTATAAATACATGCAATGAAAGAGCTGAGCTATATAGAGAGACTTAATGACAGAAGTAGTACTACTTACAGACAGTAGCAGGCGACCGTTGTTTTATTGAGGGCCAATTGATTGAAAAAATGATAGAACTACTCAAATGGAATAGGCAACAGTTCAATTCCAACGAGGTCATGCTCCTTTTTAACTTTCACATACAAAGTACTCCTCCCCCCAGAGTCTCTGCAGATTTTCAAGTACCAATCATGCAATCTTCGCATCATCGTTGATAGAGATCTTTCATCTTTGATGAGAGGCTTCCCGTACTCGTATCTTTGTATCTGCACCTCCATGGGTTCATAATGTACATCGTCAGGCAGGTAATCTACAAGATTGCTATAACCGGGCACCATCCTCGGATCATTAGCGACGTTGTGGCTAGGCACCTTGAGTAGGGGACACGATTGCTTCGCTTGTTCACCGAGCTAGGCAATTTGTTTCCCAGCTCGTCGTTCTTTCAGCCTTTGATCATTGACAGTACTTCCCGACTGCTCCGCTTCGGCAAATTCCTTTCTAATAATGCGCTCATAGTTTCCTTTCGGTGGAGACTTGGGTGGTTTTGCCAGGGCAGCCAGAGTGCGCTTCGCTTTCACCGGATCTAGCTTCTCCTCCGGAAGTGGATGTCTCTTTGCTTTCAACCCTTGAAACCAGTCATCCACTTTGGTTCGTGTGATCTCGGTGTTCTCCTCCGGGGTCCTCTCGTATGGTAACTTCTCTGGAGTCTTCAGAGAAGGACCGAATCTGTATGTCCTCCCGCCTCTGGATGTACTGCTAGACGCCGGCCGAGCAGACGGAGCGGTTGTCTTCTTTACTTGCTTACGAGGCGGAGGAGAAGGACTAGGACGCGCCGGAGCAGCCGGAGCGGCGGCAAGTCTCTTTCGCCCTTGCTGACGAGGCGGAGAAGGAGGAGGCTAGCTGCTCGGGCGCGTCGGCGCAGGTGGAGAAGGAGGCGGAGTGCCGCCACGCGCTGGAGAAGGAGCCGGTCGAGTGCCCTGATCATCACTCACTGGAGGAGGAGGCGGTGGAGGAGGCGGAGTGCCCTGACTCGCCGGAGGAGGAGGCGGAGTGCCCTGACTTGCCGGAGGAGGAGGAGGAGGTGGAGGCGTCCACTTCGGTAGGTTGATGAGCTCCTTCCGCATAGGCATGGAGTCTTCAGAGCAGACCCCAACCTAGTCTCCCCTTCACCGGTAGGGTGGTCAAGCTGGAGGTCCTCAAATCCCTCCGTTATTTCATCCACCATCACGCTAGCATATCCTTCTGGAATCGGCCAGCAGTGAAAAGTTGCGCCGGGTTCAGTAGGATAAACAGAGCCAACAGCCGCCTTGACCTTCAAATTCATCCATTGCGTCATAAGGTGGAAATTTTGAGACTCTGCGATAGTATCCACGGGATAGCTGGCAGGAGCCGTCAAGGCATGCTCCGGCTAAAGTAGCTCGGTGGAAGCCACGCTGCTTCTCCGCTGAGATGGCGGGGTAGCTTCAGGGGAAGCTTCGGCAGTATGTTTGCTGCGATTTTCTTCTCGTTCCTCTATCGCTTGTACCCTTGATTGCAGCGCCTGCATTTGGTTCTGCTGCACTATTTTCCTCCTCTCATGGGATTTGTAATCGCCAGCGTCCGGAAACCCAACCTTCCTCGGAATGGAGCCTGGCGTGCCTCGTGTCCGTCCAGGGTGCTCAGGATTCCCGAGGGCCATTGTGAGCTCGTCGTTCTCTCTGTCTAGAAAGAACGTCCCTTGCTACGCTGCTTCGATATACTGCTGAAGCTTCCTGACTGGTATGTCCAATTGATTGTTCGTCCAAATGCACTTCCCTGTTACAGGGTCCAAGGTTTCGCCAGCCTCGAACAACCAAGTCCGGCAATGGTCTGGCCAGTTAATTGTCTCTGGTTCGATCCCTTTATCAATCAGATCATTCTCAGTCTTGGCCCACTTAGGCCGGGCTACGAGGTAGCCACCTGACCCCGTGCGATGGTGATGCTTCTTCTTCGCAGCATTTTGCTTGTTTGTCGCCGACATCTTCTTACTCTTTTCCGATGTCTTGTGGGCCACAAATGCGGGCCAGTGATCTCTGATCTTCTCATATCTGCCCTTGAATTCTGGTGTCTCATTATTTTCGACAAACTTATTCAGCTCTTTCTTCCACCTCGTGAATAGTTCTGCCATCCTCTTAAGAGCAAAAGACTTGATTAATTGCTCTTTAACTGGGTTCTCTGGATTATCCTCTGGCGGTAGGGTGAAATTTGACTTCAGCTCAGTCCAAAGATCATTTTTCTGCATATCATTGACATAAGACACCTCAGGGTCTTCTATAGCCGGCTTAAACCATTGCTGGATGCTGATCGGGATCTTGTCCCTAACCAGAACCCCGCACTAAGCAACAAATGTGTTCTTTGTTCGGATGGGTTCAATCGGTTGGCCGTCAGGCACGATTGCTATGTTCTCAAACCTTTCATCCGAGCTCAACTTTTTCTTCGGGCCTCATCTCTTTACCGAAGTTGTGCTCGATCCGGAGGGCTAGAAAAAAGAACAAAGACTTAATTAATATGTGTATATACCAAAACAATGAATGCATCAATTAGCTAGTCAGCACAGGCTTAACTAATATATATACCTGGACGGACTCGGTTCGGTCATCGGAGCCGTCATCACGGTCTCCTTCTTGCACCAGCATTGGGTCACCGGAGCCGTCCTCATGTTCTTCTTCTTGCACCAGCATTAGGTCACCGTAGCCAGCTTCTTCACCCTCTCCTTCCAGACCATCGGTGTCGTTGAGAAAAAACGAGACGGCATCGCTTCCTTCTGCGATTATGTCCCTCAACAACGCTTCTTTTGCTTCGTCTTGGGCGATGTCCATAGTTTCTACAAATATTTACAACATGGCAATTATTATTCAAACATGAAAGATGGATATATTAGTGGCAAACATAGAACTAGCTACCTGATCATAGTAAGGAATCATATATATTAAATAGTGGCCTCGACGCTACTTCTCTAGGGTTTGGGGTGGCCTCGACAACGCTTCAAGGGTTTGGGGTGGCCTCGAGAACGCTTCAAGGAGGGGGTAATATCGACCTCCCCCACACATGTTGAAGCTATTGGGAGGGGGTATATTGACAATGACGACACTACATCTATGTCCCTCGACGACCCTCGTTCCCGATAAAAAAGAGGAAGAAGAAGAAAAAAAAGAGGAGAAGAAAGAATAGGGGAGAAGAACTCCTCTATTCTTTCTTCTCCTCTTTTTTTTTCTTCTTCCTCTTCTTTTTTTATCCTCTTCTTCCTCTCATGTTCGAGAGGATCGCCGAGGGGTCGGGAGGTTGCCTAGTGTCAAAGGATTCAACAAAACCATGTCTTCATCATTAGGCGAAAGTAACAGGTGCATGATGGTACGAAGCTCTCCAAAGTTATTTTGGAACGGAGTCCTAGATAGGATAATTCGCTTTTTGGTACAAAGTTCAGCAAGAACCTTCCAAATATCGTTATTTGGAAGGCCTTTGCTGAAATTCATACAAAAAGGCAAATTATCCTATCCGGGACACCATTCCATAATAACTTTGGAGGACTTCGTCATGCCCTGGTTACTTCCGGCTAATGATGAAGCCATGGATTTCTTCAATACTTTGACACTAGGAAACCTCTCTCGACCCCTCGGGAATCCTCAACCCCTTGAACCCTCGACGACCCTGGAACCCTCGACCCCTCGGTGATCCTCTTCTTCCTCTCATGTTCGAGAGGGTCACCAAGGGGTCGGGAGGTTGCCTAGTGTCAAAGGATTCAACAAAACCATGTTTTCATCATTAGGCGAAAGTAACAGGTGCATGATGGTATGAAGCTCTCCAAAGTTATTTTGGAACGGGGTCCTAGATAGGATAATTTGCTTTTTGGTACAAAGTTCAGCAAGAACCTTCCAAATATCGTTATTGGAAGGCCTTTGCTGAAATTCATACAAAAAGGCAAATTATCCTATCCGGGACACCATTCCAAAATAACTTTGGAGGACTTCGTCATGCCCTGGTTACTTCCGGCTAATGACGAAGCCATGGATTTCTTCAATACTTTGACACTAGGAAACCTCTCTCGACCCCTCGGCGATCCTCGACCCCTCGAACCCTCGACGACCCTGGAACCCTCGACCCCTCGGCGATCCTCTTCTTCCTCTCATGTTCGAGAGGATCGCCGAGGGGTCGAGAGGTTGCCTAGTGTCAAAGGATTCAACAAAACCATGTCTTCATCATTAGGCGAAAGTAACAGGTGCATGATGGTACGAAGCTCTCCAAAGTTATTTTGGAACGGAGTCCTAGATAGGATAATTCGCTTTTTGGTACAAAGTTCAGCAAGAACCTTCCAAATATCGTTATTTGGAAGGCCTTTGCTGAAATTCGTACAAAAAGGCAAATTATCCTATCCGGGACACCATTCCAAAATAACTTTGGACGACTTCGTCATGCCCAAAAAGCATTCTATGAACAAAAAACATTTTTAACATATATATTTAGCAAATTCTAGCCACATACATCACATACACATATACATTATAGCCACATACACATATACATCACATATGAACAAAAAAATAAAATAATAAAAATAAAAAACATATTGCAACATATGAACAAAAACATATAGCCACATACACACACATACATTATATATATGAAAAAATAATTAAACTAATAAAGGCAGGGGCGCGGGAGTGGTGGCGCCAGCGGGGCAGAGGGGCATGGCGGCAGCGGTGGCGCCGGCGGGGCAGGGCAGTGGCGGCTGGGCGGCACGCGGCGCCAGCGCAGGGCAGGGGTGGCGCATGGCAGCCGCGCAGGGCAGGGGCGGCGGCCGCGCAGGATAGGGTGTAGGGGGCGCGGGACGGGAGGGGCTATGCTCGCAGGGGGCGGCGGCAACGGCGAAGGCGATCAGCCTGACAGCGTTGGTGGCGGCAGCGACAGTGAAGGCGAGCATCCTGATGGCGTCGGTGGCGATGGCGACAAGGAGGAGCAGGGGCGTCGGGCGGCGACGGCGACGAGGAGGAGCAGGGGGCGTCGGGGGAGAAGTGGGTGATTTGGTCGAAAACTGCTAAGTGATGTATATATAGCAAGAGCATTGGTCCCGGTTCGTGAAACCAACCGGGACTAATGCCATCTTTAGTCCCGGTTGGTGCCACCAACCGGGACCAAAGGCCAATTTTCAGCAGCCCAAAGGGCGGGAAGCGGCGGCCTTTGGTCCCGGTTGGTGGCACCAACCGGGACTAAAGAGGGGCATTGGTCACGGTTCGTGGCACCAACCATGACCAATGCCCCTTTAGTCACGGTTCGTGGCCCACCTCGCTAGTTGAGAGGGCGCCGCACCTGTTTATAAGGTGCAGTGTGCCTTCCCTCTCGAGCTCCTCTCTAAAGCAGGCTTTCGGGCCTAACCGTGCAATCTGTGCCTGTGGGCCTACTGGGCCTCCCGCGGGCCTGAATCCTGGCCCATGGTAGGGTTTCTAGTCGTATTCAGGCCGTGGGTGCCCAGTAGGTGACACTTTTTTTGTTTTTTTTTGTTTCTACTTACAACAAAATACTTATTGTTGCTATATTTAATTTTTTTCCAGTTTTTTTTGTTTTCTACATTATTTATTTTCTTTTGTTTTTTTGCTTTATTAAATTCTTTTTGCTTTTAGTTTTAGAAAAATTATAAACTTTCTGTTAGTGCCATTAATTTTCAAATTTGAAAACACTTTTTTTGCTTTTTTTCTTTGTTGCTTTATTTATTTTATTTTGTTTCTACTTACAACAAAATACTTATTGTTGCTATTTTTATTTTTTTCCAGTTTTTTTGTTTTGTTTTCTGTATTATTTATTTTCTTTTGTTTTTTGCTTTATTTTTTAATTCTTTTTGCTTTTAGGTCAGCAAAATTATAAACTTTCTGTTGCTTTATTTATTTTATTTTGTTTCTACTTACAACAAAATACTTATTGTTGTTATTTTTTCCATTTTTTTTGTTTTCTGCATTATTTATTTTCTTTTGTTTTTTGCTTTATTTTTTTATTCTTTTTGCTTTAGTTTTAGAAAAATTATAAACTTTCTGTTAGTGCCATTATAAACTTTTTGCTTTTAATTTGAATTCTTTGAAAATTGTTTGAATCACAAGTTTGTGATTAACTTACTAAAAAATGAGAATAAATGCGCTTATAGAGAAAATTCAACCTAAATTCCTAGTAAATTTCTATGAATTTCAGAGAAATTCACTATGAATTTAGGTTAAACTTTTCTCTATTAGAGCATCTATTTTCACTTTGAGAGGAGCTCAACAAGGCAGAGAAGGAAGGGCTTATAAACTGGTGTGAGCCCCCTTCGGTTGGCGAGTTGGGACTAAACTCTGCTCGCAACGAGGACCAACCCTTTAGTCCCGGTTTGTGGCACGAGGAGCAAAATTATAAACTTTCTGTTAGTGCCATTAGTTTTAGAAAGTTGAAAGTTGGCATGGGTCAGGGACTAATGGTCATGGTATTACGAGGGCCGAACCATAAGACATGAAAGCATTTCAAATGAACTCTGAAAAAGTTGAAAGTTGGGATGGTATCATAATTTCACCCACATAGCATGTGCATGTACAAAACGGACAATGGTAGCATGTTCGTGTGTTACAAAGTTGGCATGGTATCATCATAATAGTTGCGGGAGAAAGTCTTCACTTTTTCTTCGCTTGTGTCATTTGCTTATTGCGCCGTAACCATGGATAATCTTCATTGTTTATCAGGATGCTTGGGTCAGCCTTGACATTGAAGGGAGGAATTTCATGAAACTTTTCATAATCTTCAGACATGTCTGCCTTGTCGTCCACTCCCAGGATGTCCCTTTTTCTTGAAAGAACTATGTGGCGCTTTGGCTCATCGTATGATGTATTCGCTTCCTTATCTTTTCTTTTTCTTGGTTTGGTAGACATGTCCTTCACATAGATAACCTGTGCCACATCATTGGCTAGGACGAACGGTTCGTCAGTGTACCCAAGATTTTTCAGATCCACTGTTGTCATTCCGTACTGTTGGTCTACCTGTACCCCGCCGCCTAACAGATTGACCCATTTGCACTTAAACAAAGGGACCTTAAAATCAGGTCCGTAGTTAAGTTCCCATATGTCCACTATGTAACCATAACATGTGTCCTTTCCGCTCTCGGTTGCTGCATCAAAGCGGACACTGCTGTTTTGGTTGGTGCTCTTTTGATCTTGGGCGATCGTGTAAAATGTATTCCCATTTATCTCGTATCCTTTGTAAGTCAATACAGTCAAAGACGGTCCCCTGGACAACAAGTACAACTCATCACAAACAGTGTTGTCACCTCTGAGACGTGTTTCCAACCAACTGCTAAAAGTCCTGATGTGTTCACATGTAATCCAGTCGTCGCACTGCTCCGGGTGTTTGGAGCGCAGACTGTTCTTGTGTTCATCGACATACGGGGTCACCAAGGTAGAGTTCTATAGAACTGTGTAGTTTGCTTGAGACCAAGAATATCCGTCCCTACATATTATTGAGTCTCTTCCAAGAGTGCCTTTTCCAGTCAGTCTCCCCTCATACCGCGATTTAGGGAGACCTATCTTCTTAAGGCCAGGAATGAAGTCAACACAAAGCCCGATAACATCCTCTGCTTGATGGCCCATGGAGATGCTTCCTTCTGGCCTAGCACGGTTACGGACATATTTCTTTAGGACTCCCATGAACCTCTCAAAGGGGAACATATTGTGTAGAAATACGGCCCCAGGATGACAATCTCGTCGACTAGATGAACTAGGACATGCGTCATGATATTGAAGAAGGATGGTGGGAACACCAGCTCGAAACTGATAAGACATTGTGCCACATCACTCCTTAGCCTTGGTACGAATTCTGGATCGATCACCTTCTGAGAGATTGCATTGAGGAATGCACAGAGCTTCACAATGGCTAATCGGATGTTTTCCGGTAGAAGCCCCCTCAATGCAACCGGAAGCAGTTGCGTCATAATCACGTGGTAGTCATGAGACTTTAGGTTCTGAAACTTTTCTCTGGCATATTTATTATTCCCTTTATATTCGACGAGAAGCCAATCGTGACCTTCATACTGAGCAGGCATTCAAAGAAGATTTCTTTCTCTTCTTTCGTAAGAGCGTAGCTGGTGTTGGAAATATGCCCTAGAGGCAATAATAAAAGCATTATTATTATATTTCTTTGTTCATGATAATTGCCTTTATTCATGCTATAATTGTATTATCCGGAAATCGTAATACATGTGTGAATAATAGACACCAACATGTCCCTAGTAAGCCTCTAGTTGACTAGCTCGTTGATCAACAGATAGTCATGGTTTCCTGACTATGGACATTGGATGTCATTGATAACGGGATCACGTCATTAGGAGAATGATGTGATGGACAAGACCCAATCCTAAACATAGCATAAGATCGTATAGTTCGTTTGCTGGAGTTTTCCAATGTCAAGTATCTTTTCCTTAGACCATGAGATCGTGTAACTCCCGGATGCCGTAGGAGTGCTTTGGGTGTGCCAAACGTCACAACGTAACTGGGTGACTATAAAGGTATACTACGGGTATCTCCGAAAGTGTCTGTTGGGTTGACACGGATCAAGACTGGGATTTGTCACTCCGTATGACGGAGAGGTATCACTGGGCCCACTCGGTAATGCATCATCATAATGAGCTCAAAGTGACCAAGTGTCTGGTCAAGGGATCATGCATTACGGTACGAGTAAAGTGACTTGCCGGTAACAAGATTGAACGAGGTATTGGGATACCGACGATCGAATCTCGGGCAAGTAACATACCGATTGACAAAGGGAATTGTATGCGGGGTTGCTTGAATCCTCGACATCGTGGTTCATCCGATGAGATCATCGAGGAGCATGTGGGAGCCAACATGGGTATCCAGATCCCGCTGTTGGTTATTGACCGGAGAGCGATCTCGGTCATGTCTACATGTCTCCCGAACCCGTAGGGTCTACACACTTATGGTTCGGTGATGCTAGGGTTGTAGGGATATGTATATGCAGTAACCCGAATGTTTTTCGGAGTCCCGGATGAGATCCCGAAAGTCACGAGGAGTTCCGGAATGGTCCGGAGGTAAAGATTTATATATGGGAAGTCCTGTTTCGGCCATTGGGACAAGTTTCGGGGTCATCGGTATTGTACCGGGACCACCGGAAGGGTCCCGGGGGTCCACCGGGTGGGTCCACCTGCCCCGGGGGGGAACATGGGCTGTAGGGGGTGCGCCTTGGCCTACATGGGCCAAGGGAACCAGCCCCAAGAGGCCCATGTGCCTAGGGTTCACAAAAGGGAAGAGTCCCACTAGTGGAAGGCACCTCCTAGGTGCCTTGGGGGGAGGGAAACCTTCCTTGGCCGCCGCCCCCCTAGGAGATTGGATCTCCTAGGGCCGGCGCCCCCTCTTGGCCCTCCTATATATAGTGGGGGAAGGAGGGCTTTTCATCCATGCCTTTGGTTGCCTCCTTCTCCCTTTCCAACACCTCCTCCTCCTCCATAGCGCTTGGCGAAGCCCTGACGGAGTACTGCAGCTCCATCACCACCACGCCATCGTGCTGCTGCTGGAGCCATCTTCCTCAACCTCTCCTTCCCCTCTTGCTGGATCAAGAAGAAGGAGACGTTACGCTGACCGTACATGTGTCGAACGCGGAGGTGCCGTCCATTCGGTGCTAGGATCTCCGGTGATTTGGATCACGTCGTGTTCGACTACCTCATCCCCGTTCTTTGAACGCTTCCGCTCACGATCTACAAAGGTATGTAGATGCATCCGATCACTCGTTTCTATATGAACTCATAGATGGATCTTGGTGAAACCGTAGGAAAATTTTTGTTTTCTGCAACGTTCCCCAGCAGTGGCATCATGAGCTAGGTCTATGCGTAGTTCTTCTTGCGCGAGTAGAACACAATTTGTTGTGGGCGTAGATGTTGTCAACTTTCTTGCCGTTACTAGTCTTATCTTGCTTCAACGGTATTGTGGGATGAAGCGGCCCGGACCAACCTTACACGTACGCTTACGTGAGACCGGTTCCACTGACTAACATGTACTAGTTGCATAAGGTGGCTGGCGGGTGTCTGTCTCTCCTACTTTAGTTGGAGCGGATTTGATGAAAAGGGTCCTTATGAAGGGTAAATATAAGTTGACAAATCACGTTGTGGCTTTCACGTAGGTAAGGAAACGTTCTTGCTAGAACCCTATTGCTGCCACGTAAAACTTGCAACAACAATTAGAGGACGTCTAACTTGTTTTTGCAGCAAGTGCTTTGTGATATGATATGGCCAAAGTTGTGATGAATGATGAATGATCTATATGTGATGTATGAGATGTTCATTCTATTGTAATAGGAATCACGACTTGCATGTCGATGAGTATGACAACCGGCAGGAGCCATAGGAGTTGTCTTTATTTTTTATATGACCCGCGTGTCATTGAGAAACGCCATGTGAATTACTTTACTTTATTGCTAAACGCGCTAGCCATAGTAGTAGAAGTAATAGTTGGCGAGCAACTTCATGGAGACACAATGATGGAGATCATGATGATGGAGATCATGGTGTCATGCCGGTGACAAGATGATCGTGGAGCCCCAAGATGGAGATCAAAGGAGCTATGTGATATTGGCCATATCATGTCACTATTATTATTTGATTGCATTTGATGTTTATCATGTTTTGCATCTTGTTTACTTAGAACGACGGTAGTAAATAAGATGATCCCTCATAATAATTTCAAGAAAGTGTTCCCCCTAACTGTGCACCATTGCGACAGTTCGTTGTTTCAATGCACCACGTGATGATCGGGTGTTTGATTCAAACGTTCACATACAACGGGTGTAAGACAGATTTACACATGCAAACACTTAGGTTGACTTGACGAGCCTAGCATGTGTATAGACATGGCCTCGGAACACAAAAGACCGAAAGGTCGAGCATGAGTCGTATAGAAGATACGATCAACATGAAGATGTTCACCGACGTTGACTAGTCCGTCTCACGTGATGATCGGACACGGCCTAGTCGACTCGGATCATGTTATACTTAGATGACTAGCAGAGGGATGTCTATCTAAGTGGGAGTTCATTGAATAATTTGATTAGATGAACTTTATTACCATGAACTTAGTCTAAAACTCTTTGCAATATGTCTTGTAGATCAAATGGCCAACGTAGTCCTCAACTTCAACGCGTTCCTAGAGAAAACCAAGCTGAAAGACGATGGCAGCAACTATACGGACTGGGTCCGGAACCTGAGGATCATCCTCATAGCTGCCAAGAAAGAATATGTCCTACAAGCACCGCTAGGTGACGCACCCGTCCCACAGAACCAAGACGTTATGAACGCTTGGCAGACACGTGCCGATGACTACTCCCTCGTTCAATGCGGCATGCTTTACAACCTAGAGCCGGGGCTCCAAAAGCATTTTGAGAGACATGGAGCATATGAGATGTTCGAAGAGCTGAAAATGGTTTTCCAAGCTCATGCCCGGGTCGAGAGATATGAAGTCTCCGACAAGTTCTTCAGTTGTAAGATGGAGGAAAACAGTTCTGTTAGTGAGCACATACTCACTATATCTGGGTTGCATAACCGCTTGACTCAACTGGGAGTTAATCTCCCGGATGATGCGGTCATTGACAGAATCCTTCAGTCGCTTCCACCGAGCTACAAAAGCTTTGTGATGAACTTCAATATGCAGGGGATGGAAAAGACCATTCCTGAAGTATTTGCAATGCTGAAATCAGCAGAGGTAGAAGTCAAAAAGGAACATCAAGTGTTGATGGTGAATAAAACCACTAAGTTCAAGAAAGGCAAGGGTAAGAAAACCTTCAAGAAGGACGGCAAGGGAGTTGCCGCGCCGGGCAAGCAAGCTGCCGGGAAGAAGCCAAAGAATGGACCCAAGCCCGAGACTGAGTGCTTTTATTGCAAGGAAAGTGGTCACTAGAAGCGGAACTGCCCCAAATACTTAGCAGACAAGAAGGCTGGCAAAACAAAAGGTATATATGATATACATGTAATTGATGTGTACCTTACTAGTACCCGTAGTAGCTCCTGGGTATTTGATACCGGTGCAGTTGCTCACATTTGTAACTCAAAGCAGGGGCTGCAGAATAAGCGGAGACTGGCAAAGGACGAGGTGACGATGCGTGTCGGGAATGGTTCCAAGGTCAATGTGATCGCCGTCGGCACTCTACCTCTACATTTACCTTTGGG
The DNA here is from genome assembly GCF_018294505.1 of Triticum aestivum. Classification (NCBI taxonomy): domain Eukaryota; kingdom Viridiplantae; phylum Streptophyta; class Magnoliopsida; order Poales; family Poaceae; genus Triticum; species Triticum aestivum. The sequence goes on along the minus strand of NC_057806.1, from coordinate 45,431,303 downwards.
ATTAGTTTTAAACCTCAATAATTGTTATTTAGTGCCAGCTTTGAGCATGAACATTGTATCGGGATCTCGTTTAATTCGAGATGGCTACTCATTTAAATCCGAGAATAATGGTTGTTCTATTTATATGAGAGATATGTTTTATGGTCATGCTCCTATGGTGAATGGTTTATTCTTAATGAATCTCGAGCGTAATGCTACACATATTCATAGTGTGAGTACCAAAAGATGTAAAGTTGATAATGATAGTCCCACATACTTGTGGCACTGCCGCCTTGGTCACATAGGTGTCAAACGCATGAAGAAGCTCCATGCAGATGGACTTTTAGAGTCTCTTGATTACGAATCATTTGACACGTGCGAACCATGCCTCATGGGTAAGATGACCAAGACTCCGTTCTCAGGAACAATGGAGCGAGCAACCAACTTATTGGAAATCATACATACTGATGTGTGCGGTCCAATGAGTGTTGAGGCTCGCGGTGGCTATCGTTATGTTCTCACCCTCACTGATGATTTCAGTAGATATGGGTATATCTACTTAATGAAACACAAGTCTGAAACCTTTGAAAAGTTCAAGGAATTTCAGAGTGAGGTTGAGAATCAACATGACAGGAAAATCAAGTTTCTATGATCAGATCGTGGAGGAGAATACTTGAGTCACGATTTTGGCACAAACTTAAGAAAATGTGGACTAGTTTCACAACTCACGCCGCCTGGGACACCTCAGCGTAATGGTGTGTCCGAACGTCATAATCGCACTCTATTAGATATGGTACGATCTATGACGTCTCTTACCGATTTACTGCTATCTTTTTGGGGCTATGCTTTAGAGACTGCCGCATTCACTTTAAATAGGGCTCCGTCGAAATCCGTTGAGACGACACCGTTTGAATTATGGTTTGGGAAGAAACCTAATTTGTCGTTTCTAAAAGTTTGGGGATGCGATGCTTATGTCAAGAAACTTCAACCTGAAAAGCTCGAACCCAAGTCGGAAAAATGCGCCTTCATAGGATACCCTAAAGAAACTGTTGGGTATACCTTCTACCTCAGATCCGAAGGCAAGATCTTTGTTGCCAAGAATGGATTCTTTCTAGAGAAAGAGTTTCTCTCGAAAGAAGTGGGAGGAAAGTAGAACTTGATGAAGTATTACCTCTTGAACCAGAAAATGGCGCAACTCAAGAAAATGTTCCTGAGGTGCCTGCACCAACTAGAGAGGAAGTTATTGATGATGATCAAGATACTTCTGATCAAGCTCCTACTGAAATTCGAAGGTCCACAAGGACACGTTCCGCACCAGAGTGGTACGGCAACCCTGTCTTGGAAATCATGTTGTTAGACAACAGTGAACCTTCGAACTATGAAGAAGCGATGGCGGGCCCGGATTCCGACAAATGGCTAGAAGCCATGAAATCCGAGATAGGATCCATGTATGAAAACGAAGTATGGACTTTGACTGACTTGCCCGTTGAATGGCGAGCCATAGAAAATAAATGGATCTTTAAGAAGAAGACAGACGCGGATGGTAATGTGACCATCTATAAAGATCGGCTTGTCGCTAAGGGTTATCGACAAGTTCAAGGGGTTGACTATGATGAGACTTTCTCACCGCTAGCGAAGCTAAAGTCTGTCCGAATCATGTTAGCAATTGCCGCATTCTACGATTATGAGATATGGCAAATGGACGTCAAAACGGCATTCCTTAATGGTTTCCTTAAGGAAGAATTGTATATGATGCAGCCGGAAGGTTTTGTCGATCCTAAGAATGCTGACAAGGTGTGCAAGCTCCAACGCTCGATTTATGGGCTGGTGCAAGCATCTCGGAGTTGGAACATTCGCTTTGATGAGATGATCAAAGCGTTTGGGTTTACGCAGACTTATGGAGAAGCCTGCGTTTACAAGAAAGTGAGTGGGAGCTCTGTAGCATTTCTCATATTATATGTAGATGACATACTTTTGATGGGAAATGATATAGAACTCTTGGACAGCATCAAGGCCTACTTGAATAAGAGTTTTTCAATGAAGGACCTTGGTGAAGCTGCTTATATATTAGGCATCAAGATCTATAGAGATAGATCAAGACGCCTCATAGGTCTTTCACAAAGCACATACCTTGATAAGATATTGAAGAAGTTCAATATGGATCAGTCTAAGAAGGGGTTCTTGCCTGTGTTACAAGGTATGAAATTGAGCTCAGCTCAATGTCCGACCACGGCAGAAGATATAGAAGAGATGAGTGTCATCCCCTATGCCTCAGCCATAGGTTCTATTATGTATGCCATGCTGTGTACCAGACCTGATGTAAACCTTGCCGTAAGTTTGGTAGGAAGGTACCAAAGTAATCCCGGCAAGGAACACTGGACAGCGGTCAAGAATATCCTGAAGTACCTGAAAAGGACTAAGGAAATGTTTCTCGTTTATGGAGGTGACGAAGAGCTCGTCGTAAGGGTTACGTCGACGCTAGCTTCGACACAGATCTGGATGACTCTAAGTCACAAACCGGATACGTGTATATTTTGAATGGTGGGGCAGTAAGCTGGTGCAGTTGCAAGCAGAGCGTCGTGGCGGGATCTACATGTGAAGCGGAGTACATGGCAGCCTCGGAGGCAGCACATGAAGCAATATGGGTGAAGGAGTTCATCACCGACCTAGGAGTCATACCCAATGCGTCGGGGCCAATCAAACTCTTTTGTGACAACACTGGAGCTATTGCACTTGCCAAGGAGCCCAGGTTTCACAAGAAGACAAGGCACATCAAGCGTCGCTTCAACTCCATTCGTGAAAATGTTCAAGATGGAGACATAGATATTTGTAAAGTACATACGGACCTGAATGTAGCAGATCCGTTGACTAAACCTCTCCCTAGGGCAAAACATGATCAACACCAGAATTCCATGGGTGTTCGATTCATCACAATGTAACTAGATTATTGACTCTAGTGCAAGTGGGAGACTGTTGGAAATATGCCCTAGAGGCAATAATAAAAGCATTATTATTATATTTCCTTGTTCATGATAATTGTCTTTATTCATGCTATAATTGTGTTATCCGGAAATCGTAATACATGTGTGAATAATAGACACCAACATGTCCCTAGTAAGCCTCTAGTTGACTAGCTCGTTGATCAACAGATAGTCATGGTTTCCTGACTATGGACATTGGATGTCATTGATAACGAGATCACATCATTAGGAGAATGATGTGATGGACAAGACCCAATCCTAAACATAGCATAAGATCGTATAGTTCGTTTGCTAGAGTTTTCCAATGTCAAGTATCTTTTCCTTAGACCATGAGATTGTGTAACTCCCGGATACCGTAGGAGTGCTTTGGGTGTGCCAAACGTCACAACATAACTGGGTGACTATAAAGGTATACTACGGGTATCTCCGAAAGTGTCTGTTGGGTTGACACGGATCAAGACTGGGATTTGTCACTCCGTATGACGGAGAGGTATCACTGGGCCCACTCGGTAATGCATCATCATAATGAGCTCAAAGTGACCAAGTGTCTGGTCACGGGATCATGCATTACGGTACGAGTAAAGTGACTTGCCGGTAACGAGATTGAACGAGGTATTGGGATACCGACGATCGAATCTCGGGCAAGTAACATACCGATTGACAAAGGGAATTGTATACGGGGTTGCTTGAATCCTCGACATCGTGGTTCATCCGATGAGATCATCGAGGAGCATGTGGGAGCCAACATGGGTATCCAGATCCCGCTGTTGGTTATTAACCGGAGAGCGATCTCGGTCATGTCTACATGTCTCCCAAACCCGTAGGGTCTACACACTTAAGGTTTGGTGACGCTAGGGTTGTAGGGATATGTATATGCAGTAACTCGAATGTTGTTCGGAGTCCCGGATGAGATCCCGGACATCACGAGGAGTTCCGGAATGGTCCGGAGGTAAAGATTTATATATGGGAAGTCATGTTTCGGCCATCGGGACAAGTTTCGGGGTCATCGGTATTGTACCGGGACCACCGGAAGGGTCCCGGGGGTCCACCGGGTGGGTCCACCTGCCCCGGGGGGCCACATGGGCTGTAGGGGGTGCGCCTTGGCCTACATGGGATCAAGGGCACCAGCCCCAAGAGGCCCATGCGCCTAGGGTTCACAAAAGGGAAGAGTCCCACTAGTGGAAGGCACCTCCTAGGTGCCTTGGGGGGGAGGGAAACCTCCCTTGGCCGCCGCCCCCCTAGGAGATTGGATCTCCTAGGTCCGGCGCCCCCCCCCCCCCTTGGCCCTCCTATATATAGTGGGGGAAGGAGGGCTTTTCATCCATGCCTTTGGTTGCCTCCTTCTCCCTCTCCAACACCTCCTCCTTCTCCATAGCGCTTGGCGAAGCCCTGACGGAGTACTGCAGCTCCATCACCACCACGCCGTCGTGCTGCTGCTGGAGCCATCTTCCTCAACCTCTCCTTCCCCTCTTGCTGGATCAAGAAGAAGGAGACGTTACGCTGACCGTACGTGTGTTGAGCGCTAGGATCTCCGGTGATTTGGATCACGTCGTGTTCGACTACCTCATCCCCGTTCTTTGAACGATTCCGCTCGCGATCTACAAAGGTATGTAGATGCATCTGATCACTCGTTGCTAGATGAACTCATAGATGGATCTTGGTGAAACCGTAGGAAAATTTTTGTTTTCTGCAATGTTCCCCAGCAGCTGGCAGGACCTTTATACTGCTTCGGAGGCATGCCGTCTTTTTCGTGCAAACGTTGCAGGTCCTCCCGTGCCTCAGGTGTATCTTTTGTCTTCCCATACACGCCCAAGAATCCTATCAGGTTCACGCAAAGGTTCTTCGTCACGTGCATCACATCGATTGAGGAGCGGACCTCTAGGTCTTTCCAGTAGGGTAGGTCCCAAAATATAGGTTTCTTCTTCCACATGGGTGCGTGTCCCTCGGCGTCATTCGGAACAGCTAGTCCACAGGGACCCTTTCCAAAGATTACTTAGTGTAAATCATTGACCATAGCAAGCACGTGATCACTGGTGCGCATGGCGGGCTTCTTCCGGTGATCTGCCTCGCCTTTGAAATGTTTGCCTTTCTTTCGACATTGATGGTTGGTCGGAAGAAATCGACGATGGCCCAGGTACACATTCTTCCTGCATTTGTCCAGGTATATACTTTCAATGTCATCTAAATAGTGCGTGCATGTGTGGTATCCTTTGTTTGTCTTTCCTGAAAGGTTACTGAGAGCGGGACAATCGTTGATGGTCACGAACAGCAACGCCTTAAGGTTAAATTCCTCCTGTCTGTGCTCATCCCACGTACGTACACCGTTTCCATTCCACAGCTGTAAAAGTTCTTCAACTAATGGCCTTAGGTACACATCAATTTCGTTGCTGGGTTGCTTAGGGCCTTGGATGAGAACTGGCATCATAATGAACTTCCGCGTCATGCACATCCAAGGAGGAAGGTTATACATACATAGTCACGGGCCAGGTGTTGTGATTGCTGCTCTGCTCCCCGAAAGGATTAATGCCATCCGCGCTTAAAGCAAACCATACATTCCTTGGGTCCTTTGCAAACTCATCCCAGTACTTTCTCTCGATTTTTCTCCACTGCGACCCGTCAGCGGGTGCTCTCAACTTCCCATCTTTCTTTCGGTTCTCACTATGCCATCGCATCAACTTGGCATGCTCTTTGTTTCTGAACAGACGTTTCAACCGTGGTATTATAGGAGCATACCACATCACCTTCGTAGGAACCCTCTTCCTGGGGGGGCTCGCCATCAACATCACCAGTGTCATCTCGTCTGATCTTATACATCTTATACCGCAATGCACCGCATACCGGGCATGCGTTCAGATCCTTGTATGCACCGCAGTAGAGGATGCAGTCATTAGGGCATGCATGTATCTTCTCCACCTCCAATCCTAGAGGGCATACGACCTTCTTTGCTGCGTATGTACTGTCGGGCAATTCGTTATCCTTTGGAAGCTTCTTCTTCAATATTTTCAGTAGCTTCTCAAATCATTTGTCAGCCACAGCATTCTCTGCCTTCCACTGCAGCAATTCCAGTACGGTACCGAGCTTTGTGTTGCCATCTTCGCAATTGGGGTATAACCCTTTTTTGTGATCCTCTAACATGCGATCGAACTTCAGCTTCTCCTTTTGACTTTCGCATTGCATCCTTGCATCGACAATGACCCGGCGGAGATCATCATCATCGGGCACATCGTCTGGTTCCTCTTGATCTTCAGCAGCTTCACCCGTTGCAGCATCATTGGGCACATCATCTGGTTCCTCTTGATCTTGACCAGCTCCCCCCGTTGCAGCATCACCGTATTCAGGGGGCACATAGTTGTCATCGTACTCTTCTTCTTCGCCGTCTTCCATCATAACCCCTATTTCTCCATGCCTCGTCCAAACATTATAGTGTGGCATGAAACCCTTGTAAAGCAGGTGGGAGTGAAGGATTTTCCTGTTAGAGTAAGACCTCGTATTCCCACATTTAGTGCATGGACAACACATAAAACCATTCTGCTTGTTTGCCTCAGCCGCATCGAGAAACTCATGCACGCCCTTAATGTACTCGCCGGTGTGTCTGTCACCATACATCCATTGTCGGTTCATCTACGTGCATTATATATAATTAAGTGTCCAAATTAATAGAAGTTCATCATCACATTAAAACCAAAGTGCATACATAGTTCTCATCTAACAACATCTAGCTCTCCAAAGCAACTAATTAATTAAACCATACATTGAAACTATGTAAAACATTTCAATGCGAAAACAAATGCGATCATAATCGCAACCAAGGTAACAATTGATCCAATGGCATAATGATACCAAGCCTCGGTATGAATGGCATATTTTCTAATCTTTCTAATATTCAAGAGCATTGCATCCATCTTGATCTTGTGATCATCGATGACATCCGCAACATGCAACTCCAATATCATCTTCTCCTCCTCATTTTTTTATTTTTTCCTTCAACAAATTGTTTTCTTCTTCAACTAAATTTAACCTCTCGACAATAGGGTCGGTTGGCATTTCCGATTCACATACATCCTACATAAATAAAATCTATGTCACGTTGGTCGGCATAATTTTCATAAACAATAAATGAACCAATAGTTATAAAGATAATATATATACCACATCCGAATCATAGACAGGACGAGGGCCGACGGGGGCGGATACCAAAACCATCGCACTATATAATATGCAATAATAAAAGTAAGAAAATAATACAAGTATCTATGTAAACATACAAGTAAGAATATTTTTCCTTTCAGAAAGAAGATAAGAACAAGAGGCTCACCACGGTGGTGCCGGCGATGAGCTCGGCGCGGGTGATCGACGGCGGTGAAGACGAGGACGGGGCGTGACGGACCGCTAAACCTAGACAAATATTATGGAAAATGGAGCTTGGAGGTCGAGCTTGGAGAGGAGAAAGCTTAAGTAGTGTGGCTCGGGCATTCCATCGAACACCTTGTGTGCATAGGAGGTGAGCTAGAGCACCACCAAGCCCTCTCCCCCCCGGCCAGAGAAAAATAGAGCACTGGGGTGCTCTGCTCGCGAGCGAGGGGTATATATAGGCACCTCATTGGTCCCGGTTGGTGACATGAGCCGGGACTAAAGGGGAGCCTTTGGTCCCGGTTCAAGCCACCAACCGGGACCAATGGTGTTGGGCCAGGAGCTCAGCCCATTGGTCCCGGTTCATCCCACCAACCGGGACCAAAAGGTCCAGATGAACCGGGACCAATGGCCCACGTGGCCCGGCCGGCCCCCTGGGCTCACGAACCGGGACCAATGCCCACATTGGTCCCGGTTCTGGACTGAACCGGGACTAATGGGCTGACCCGGCCTGGACCAAAGCCCTGTTTTCTACTAGTGCTAGTTATCGCATGCCCCCAAGCGTCTGATCCACCACCAAAACCCGACATCAGCAACCTAGGGAAACCACCACGCACAGGCCGGCCGAGATGAGCAATCTTCTATTTATGCTTTTCCCTCCTAATAATTAAGTTTTGTATTATGTTAGTATGAATACTTTATATAGGCATTCAATAATGTTTACAAGGATTTGTACTTAAGATTTGCTTCATGGCTAGATAGATAGGTTTAATTTGATGTAGATAGATGCTAACGTTTGCAATATTAATTAATAAAAAGTGGTATGGATATGAATTGGATCTTTTTTCATACTAATAAAGTTTTCTCACATGCTAGTATATAAAGATTTTATATAAGCATACAATAATCTTCACAATGATTTCTCTACTTTAGGTTTGCATACAATTTAATTCTATATATTTTTACAGATGGACGTTAGTAAGGGATGGAACGGGCTCATAGAGGCATTAGCATTTGGCGATGCTGATCTTGTTGGAAATATGCCCTAGAGACAATAATATTGTATTATTATATTTTTCACATTCATAATTAAGTGTTTATATTTCATGCTATAACTGCTATGATCCTGAAATATGCGATTCAGTGGAAAACTCATATGGACATGTGAAATGATAAGCGGATAAAATAAAGGTTCCTAGTCTCGCCTCTAAGACTAGCTCAAGTGTTATTAGTGATCACGTTTTCCAGATCTTAGGATATCGTTAAGTGTAACGATAGTCCTAAAACAACACTGAGATTATGACGCTGGAAGAACGATCATATTGAATCGACCCAAACTTGTTTGTTATGAATTGACATAATATCGCCTATAATCAATTGTAATAACACGAAGTATTAACGTGTGATTTTGCTCATTAGACCATGAGAGTATCACGGTCACTTCTTACCATGCAGTGGGCTTTGGGGCTGCTCAAACGTCACCTGTAACACGGTGATCATAACAACAACTTAAAGGTTCATGAGAAAGTTTGACAAGTGACCGGGTAGCTCGAGAGTGGGATTTGATCCTCCGACAATTGAGAGGTATTATTAGGGCCCTCTCGGTGTGATGGCATCAATCATCGTCTAGCCAGACACTGGTGACTTCGTCACGGGATGCTGGAACAAAATAACGAGAAAGTAGAACAAAACTGGTAACAAGGATTTTGGTATAGTGAGCATGGTGATGACTCGGGAGGATACCGATGCATCTTGGGTTCACTTGAATATCATTTGTGTACTCACAAGGACCAATATGGACGTCCACGGTCCCGCTATCGGTCATTGGACGAATGATTTTGTCCATGTATGTGTGAAAGTGCAACTATCCCTAGGTGGTTTTGGTAATTCATAACAACATATAGCTCATTGAGCTAATGCTATTCGAAGATGATCATTTCAGGAAAGCTCAATGATTGGCATGGCATGGATGGTGAGAGTGGAACCCTCAAAATGCTAAGGACAAAGGATTGGCTCTAGCCCATATGCTTAAGACTCTTCATTTTACATTTTAGTGGTCCAAGATCACATTGAGTCCATAGGAAAAGCCAATACTATCAAGGAGGGATGAGATGTTGCTTAATGAGCCTCTTGCTTCATGTGCTTAATGATATGCTCCAAAATCCTCAGCTAAGCCCAAAGCCAAACTCGGCCCTACCGATTCTTTCAACCCGGCCCCACCGAGTTTCACTTGTCATAGCCATTGCCAAACCCTAAGCAAATCAGTTCTACCGATAGGGATCTCGGCCTCACCGAGATGGGATTGCAATTTCTCTGTTTCCCTTTCGTAACTTTTAGGTCTCACCGAAAGAGCGGATCGGTCCCACCGAGATTGCAATGTAAACTCATTGTTTCCTTTTCGTAACATTTCGGTCTCACCGAGAAGAGCGAATCGGTCCCACCGAGTTTGCCTGACCAACCCTTTGGTTAGCTTATTACCAAATCGGTCTCACCGAGTTTGTGTAATCGGTCTCACCGAGATTACGTTATGCCCTAACCCTAACCATACCGGTCCTACCGAGTTGCATGTCAGTCCCACCGAAAATCTCTAACGGTCACTAGGTTTACTATTTCGGTCCGACCGAGTTTGTTGATTCGGTCCCACCGAGATTGGTAAATTGTGTGTAACGGTTGGATTTTGTGTGGAGGCTATATATACCCCTCCACCTCCTCTTCACTCGTGGAGAGAGCCATCAGAACACATCTACACTTCCAACTCATATGTTCTGAGAGAGAACCACCTACTCATGTGTTGAGGCCAAGATATTCCATTCCTACCATATGAATCTTGATCTCTAGCCTTCCCCAAGTTGCTTTCCACTCAAATCTTCTTTCCACCAAATCCAAATCCTGTGAGAGAGAGTTGAGTGTTGGGGAGACTATCATTTGAAGCACAAGAGCAAGGAGTTCATCATCAACACACCATTTGTTACTTCTTGGAGAGTGGTGTCTCCTAGATTGGCTAGGTGCCACTTGGGAGCCTCCGACAAGATTGTGGAGTTGAACCAAGGAGTTTGTAAGGGCAAGGAGATCGCCTACTTCGTGAAGATCTACCGCTAGTGAGGCAAGTCCTTCGTGGGCGATGGCCATGGTGGGATAGACAAGGTTGCTTCTTCGTGGACCCTTCGTGGGTGGAGCCCTCCGTGGACTCGCGAAACCGTTACCCTTCGTGGGTTGAAGTCTCCATCAACGTGGATGTAGGATAGCACCATCTATCCGAACCACGGGAAAAACATCCGTGTCTCCAATTGCGTTTGAATTCTCCAAACCCTTCCCTTTACATTCTTGCAAGTTGCATGCTTTACTTTCCGCTGCCAATATACTCTTTGCATGCTTGCTTGAATTGTGTAATGATTGCTTGACTTGTCCTAAAATAGCTAAAATCTGCCAAGAACTAAAATTGGGAAAAGGTTGAGTTTTTATTTGGTCAAGTAGTCTAATCACCCCCCCCCCCTCTAGACATACTTTCGATCCTACAAGTGGTATCAGAGCTTTGGTCTCCATTTGCTTTGATTTCCATAGCTTTTGGTGGTCATAGCCTTGGTTTCACAACCTAGGAGAGTATGGCGTCTAGCGAGGGAAATTATCACCGTAAAGGTCCTTACTTTGATGGTACTAATTTTGCTAGTTGGAAGCATAAAATGAAAATGCATATTCTTGGACATAACCCCGCCGTTTGGGATATTGTGTGTGTTGGTTTGCAAGGTGACTTCTTTGATGGGAGAGAACCAAATCGTGAAGCTACCGCGGAAGAGTTGAAGATGTTGCAATACAATGCTCAAGCTTGTGATATTTTCTTCAACGGATTGTGCCCTGAAGAATTCAACAAAATCAGCCGTCTTGAGAATGCAAAGGAAATTTGGGACACTTTGATTGATATGCACGAAGGTACCGACTCCGTCAAGGAATCCAAATTGGATGTGCTTCAAAGTCAACTTGACAAGTTCAAAATGAAGGATGGTGAAGGTGTCGCTGAAATGTACTCTAGGCTTGCTCTCATCACAAATGAGATTGCCGGCTTAGGAAGTGAAGAGATGACCGATAGTTTCATCATCAAGAAGATTCTAAGAGCCTTGGATGGAAAATATGATACCGTGTGCACATTGATCCAAATGATGCCCAATTACAAAGATCTCAAGCCAACGGAGGTAATTGGAAGAATTGTTGCTCATGAGATGTCACTTAAGGATAAAGAGGAACTTCACAACAAATCAAGTGGTGCCTACAAAGCCTCATGTGAAGCCCCTACATCATCAAGTGAGAAACAAAACTTCAATGAAGAATTGAGCTTAATGGTGAAAAACTTCAACAAGTTCTACAAGAGTAGAAGCAAAGATAGAAGCTCCAAGTCAAGGTCCTACAATGACAAAAGATCTTCTAGTCGAGAGCGAAACTGCTACAATTGTGGAAGACCCGGGCACTATTCCAATGAGTGTACGGCTCCCTACAAGAGAAGAGAAGACTCTCCAAAAAGAAGAAGCAAAAGAGAAGAATCACCACCAAGAGAGAGGAGTAGAGATGATCGTTATGAACGAAGACACTCACGGAGAAGCAAGGATTCGGAAAGGAAGGAAAAATCATCAAGGAGCTACACAAAACGAAGACATCAAGCTCATGTTGGTGAATGGGTATCCGGCTCCGACTCCGACAACCACTCCGAGAGAAGTTATCACTCCGATTCCGAATATACTCAAGATGAAGGTGTTGCCGGTCTAGCACTTGTGTCAACCAACTCCTACGATATATTTGACTCACCAAATGAAGGAATTGGAAGATGCTTCATGGCCAAAGGTCCTAAGGTAACACACCCCGAGTATTTTGATTTTAATAGTGATGAAGATGACTTGTTAGGTGATGATGATTTACTTGTTGACAACTCTAGTGACGAATACTATGATGAAACGTCAATTAATCATGCTAATCAAGATAAAATGAATGACAATGATAAGGAGAAGATTGAGGCACTAACTAAAGAACTAAACACTCTTAAGTTAGCTCATGAAACTATCTTCGAAGATGATCGAGAACTTTTAAGAGCTCATGAGAAGTTACGCTTTGAAAAGCTCAATCTTGAGCAAGAGCATGAGTTTTTAAAGGCAATCAATGATGATCTCCGCAAGAAAAGTTCTTCTTACATTTCCAAGCGTTTACTCTTATCCACTTACATGCCTCAAGTTAAGTCTAGTAACAAGAACAAGAAAGATTCTTCCTCTAGTAGTAACAATGATCATGCTAAATCCAATATTGTTGCTTCTAGTAGTTCTCTTGATTCCACTAATGATTCTCTTAGCCAAGTTACACTTGAGTAAGAAAATAGCTTATTGAAGGGAATTATAGAGAAAGGAGTGTACAAAAGCCTTGCCGGGAGTAAGCAATTCGAGGAAATTGTGCGCAAGCAAGGAAGGCACCGGAAGAATCAAGGTGTTGGTTTTGAATGAAAGTTCAATGCCAATGGAGTTGAGTGGGAACAAGATCAATACCCCAAGACAAAGTTTGTTCCTCAACAAGAGAAGTATGATCCTACTTCCTTCAAGGGGACACAAGCTCAAGATGATCTTCCACCACAAGACTACAAGCATAAAGGCAAGGACAAGCTTCAAGAGGAAATTGATGCATTTGAAGAAGCTCCTAAGACCTTAGTCAAGTGGATTCCCAAGACCACTTCAAGTTCCACTTCACCAAGTACGACTCAAACTCCAAGGATTCCCATCAAGATGGTGTGGATCCAAAAGAAGAAGAACTAGAGCGTTCTTGAGGGTGACTCCGCCAACATACTTCACTCTTATCATTTTGGCAAGAACAAGTGCAATCAACTTCCACATCTTGCACTAGTTCAAGGAGTCACAAACCCTCTTGTTGGTAAGACAAGGGACAAGGTAACCTAAAAGTTTTCATGGACATCATCTTGTGTGTGCATCACTCTATGTCTATGGATATCCTTGTTTGTTCCTTGTGGGACTAACCCATGTAGGTATTGAAAGTGCAATTCACTCAAATGGATAGCTCCAAGTGATCTACATCAACATTGAGCATCCACATCTTCAACATCTACATGAATTCATCATCGACAAAACCCAAGGTTAGTTCATCCCTCTTAGGGGGGATATCACATCTAGGGGGAGCTTTACTCTAAGACTTGAGCTAAAGCAACTCTAAAGATGTGAACACAACAATGCTTTATGTAAAAGTGGTAACCCCACTTGAGCTTAAACGATGAGTATGACCTATGATCAAGTGTTCTCACTTGACTCCTAAGTCAATATACTCATATATAGATGACCTAGTCATTGCCAATTGCTTGATAGATGCTAGAATTGGTTGTGTATGCTTTGTCACATATTTCAATTGCCATTTTATTGTGTGAGCATGTTGGTTGCATATTTTACTCGTTCGAGGACATCCACTTGTTGTTTTGATTGTTTGGTTTTATTTCCTTTTGCCAAGTGGATGGACAAGAATGCCTAAGAACCTCCTCTAGCTATCTATGCTTTTCTCGTCTCAAACTCTATTCATGCTACATCACAAAATTTGATCAAGTCAGATTCGAACCACTCTGTGTGAGGAGCACTCGGAGTCCCCGATTCGTCATAGACTTAAACTTCCAAAACCTCTTTGTGATTCTCGGTCTGACCGATATCCTACTCTCGGCCCTACCAAGATCATTAAGTTGATTTGAATTTTCGATCTCGGTGCAACCGATTTGAGCCATTCAGTCACACCGAGTTGCAATAACTATATACAGTTTTGCATCTCGGTGCCACCGAGTTGTTCCACTCGGTCACACCAACAGGGTCGGGCTATATATAGGCACGGGCAAAAATTTGGAAATTTCTCCGAACCCCTTCGCCCGCGCGATAGCTCGCTCTGCCAACGTGGTCTCCGGATCGTCTCCTCGCCGCCAGCCGCCTCCAGTTGCTGGTCTCCATCACCGTCAACGGAATTCAACCCCGCCGTTGCCGCCGTAGCGAGTCTCCGCCGAACTAGGGTATGGACTCGATCTTTGTGCTATCCCCAATCTGATTCCTAGCACATTGTGATCTTATTGTTTCTAGCCACGATTGAAACACTCCTATCCAGTCAATGCGTTCGTAGAATAGGATTGATTCGAAAATTTTAGGGTTAGGTTTCCGCCGAAACCATCTCAGACCCACCGAGTTGAAAAACTCGGTCCCACCGATTTGGCTCATGCCATTGCACAAGTGAGACTCGGTCTGACCGAGAATTACTAATCGGTGTGACCGATTTTGGAACTTTGTGAAACCCTAGCAGTCTCAGTGCCACCGAACTGTGACTCGGTCTGACCGAGTTCACTAGTTTAGGTTCCAAAACTGCTTCGGTATCACCGAGTTTAAAAATCGGTAGATCCGAAATGATTTCTGTGGGAAACTAAAACTAAGATTTTGAATCATTCTTTTGCAAAAATCTCTGCATTTTGTGATGCTCATCCACTCTACCTCATCTATAAACTGTTCACAGGGTCAGCAGTCAGCTTGTTCATCATGTCAGATCAGAGTGACAGCCAGAACATGTCAAAAGAGCAAGTGCACATGAGTGAGGGCACTAGTCCCTCTAGCTCTTCAGATGAAGGCAGCAGGAGCACCCCAAGCAATCTGCCAAAAGCTGCCACCAGACAAAGGAAGAAGAGAACCTCAGACTCAAAGGATGAAGACTATGTGGCAGAGGAAGAGGAAGCCACATCAAAGAAAGTAGTGCTCAAGAAAGAGTATGGCTCAGCACAGAGCACAAAGCCAGGCTTTAAAGTCAAAAGGCCAGCAGGTAGACAGCCTATGCCAAAGGCCAGAGCTTCAACTCAGATTCCCGAAAAGCCTGCACCCAAAGAGGCTGCTGTAGAAGGGAAGAAGAGGAAGGAGAGGATCAAAAAGACCACTGCTAGAGTGCTCGGGAGATCCTCAATCATGAGAGACTCTGAAGAGGAAGAGGAAGAAGAGGTTGCTGCACCAGCACCTAAGGCACCTAAGCTTATGGGTGATGCTATCAGGACAGGGGCTGCTGCATCAAAGCCCAAAGAAGCACCCAAAGCTGCCTCCAAGCCCAAGTCAGTACCAAAGAGGAATACAAGGAGCATACCTGCAACTGAGAAGAACAAGGCCCCAGTGCCTGAAGCTGCTGAAGATGATGATGAAGGACAAGTTCTGAGAAAACTCAAGCCCAAGATCCCAGACCACAATGATGCTCATCCTGTGGCTGAGGACATGAAAATCAGAAGAGACTCAGGGCTAAGGAAGTGGAGAGAAGCAGATCCATATGCTTCAAGGAGAAGAACTGCTGTTGATTACAGGTTCCACACAAAGGAACAGCAGGACTTCTATGAGACAGTTTTGCTTGATAAGAAGCCTATCATTTGTGACATGAGATGGGTTGATTGGGAGTACATCAAGGACAATGAAGAGCACTATCCTTAAGTGCAAGACAGCTTCAAGTCTTGTGGAGTAGCAGACTTTGTTGGGCAGAAGCTCACAAAGTGGAATGAAGAGTTGATCATGCAGTTCTACTCCACAGCACACTTCTACCCAGATGGAAGGATCACATGGATGTCTGAAGGTACAAGGTACCAATCAACTGTTGAGGAATGGGCAAAGTTGATCAATGCCCCAGAGGAAAATGAAGATGACTTGGATGTCTATGCCAAGAAGAAGATGGACCACAACTCTATGTCCAACATGTACAAGGAAATTCCAAACGAGGCACTTGATACTTTCAAGTTTGGGTCTGTACATTATCTTCTGTCAGGGTTGCCAACTATAAATTGGATTTTGAGGCACACTCTATTGCCCAAGTCAGGTGATCACAAGATGATCAGAGGCCATGCAATCAACTTGCTTCATATCTTTGATGTGCCACAGAAATTCAAAGTCATGAGCCTCATGGTAGAGACCATCAAGAGAACTGCAGCAGATCAGAAGAGGAGCTGTGGTTATGCCCCTCAGATCCAGGAGCTAATTAACTCCAAGATGGGCACAGGCATATACCTATTGGACAAGGAACATTTGCCTATTCATCCAGATTTCGAGGACAATCAAGTTGTGATGAATGAAAATGAACCATCATCAGCTCAAGCACAAGCAAAGAAGGAGAAGGCAAGGAAGGAGAAAGCTGCAAAGATGCCAACTCAAGAGGAGGCATCTGAGTATTTCCTAAAAAACAAGCAAGAGCAGCTTAGTTACTTCATTGCATCCACACTGAGGATTGAGAAAGGACTGGCCACCCTCACTCAGAATCAGGTCAGCTTAGAGAGGATCATAGAACAAAAGTTCTATGACATGGATGTCAAAGTAATAGAGATTCAGTCTGCAGTGGAGCAACTTCAAGATGACATGCAGGAGAGGAAAGGGAAGACTACAACTGATGCATTTGCCAGAGTGCCACGAGCTCAGAGGTCGACTGCAGTGCCAGTTCCTGACACCAGAGCCACCACCTCAGCTCCAGCCACAGCACCAACCCAACCAGCTCCAGCATCTACTTCAGCTTCAACTCCAACCACGTCTACAGAAGGCTTCATCCTTGGAGTGATCCAGACTCCACCACCACCAGAAGATCAAGCCTGAGAGTCGATCTAGCACTATTCATTTTCTAGGAACTTTTTGGTAACTTGTTGCCAAAGGGGGAGAAAATGTATAGATCATAGGCTTCGAGAGAGAGAGAGTGTTGCTTTTATTCTCTCTTGCTTTATTTGGTGGTTTTTCAACTTTGTTTGCTTTTGGTTGAGATACTTTGATATGCTTGTGAGACATTGAGGATCATGTGTTTGATCATAAGCTACACTTATGCATGCTTGATATATCTTATCTATCTTATGTGATCATTCACTTTCTTTGGTGATGAGTGCATGTATTTCATTCTTATCTTTTTGAGCGCTCCACCAAGATGTATGTGACATGGAAGAGTAACCCATGACTCTAACTCTTTGTGCATTTGCAGTCCAAAGCAAATTTTAAATATGCACAAATTTAGGGGGAGCTCTTACTTATCACATACTTCTCAAAGCAACAATATATTTCATTCTTATTATTATTTGTCGAAGCTTTGATCTATATGTTGTCATCAATTACCAAAAAGGGGGAGATTGAAAGTGCAACTATCCCTAGGTAGTTTTGGTAATTCATAACAACATATAGCTCATTGAGCTAATGCTATTCCAAGATGATCATTTCAGGAAAGCTCAATGATTGGCATGGCATGGCATGGATGGTGAGAGTGGAACCCTCAAAATGCTAAGGACAAAGGATTGGCTCTAGCTCATATGCTCAAGACTCTTCATTTTACATTTTAGTGGTCCAAGATCACATTGAGTCCATAGGAAAAGCCAATACTATCAAGGAGGGATGAGGTGTTGCTTAATGAGCCTCTTGCTTCATGTGCTTAATGATATGCTCCAAAATCCTCAGCTACTTTCCCATATCCACATTTGACCTAAACCCAAAGCCAAACTCGGCCCTACCGATTCTTTCAACCCGGCGCCACCGAGTTTCACTTGTCATAGCCATTGCCAAACCCTAAGCAAATCGGTTCTACCAATAGGGATCTCGGTCTCACCGAGATGGGATTGCAATTTCTCTATTTCCCTTTCGTAATTTTTCGGTCTCACCGAAAGAGCGGATCGGTCCCACCGAGATTGCAATGTAAACTCACTGTTTCCTTTTCGTAACATTTCGGTCTCACCGAGAAGAGCGAATCGGTCCCACTGAGTTTGCCTGACCAACCCTCTGGTTAGCTTATTACCAAATCGGTCTCACCGAGTTTGTGTAATCGGTCTCACCGAGATTACGTTATGCCCTAACCCTAACCATATCGGTCCTACCGAGTTGCATGTCAGTCCCACCGAAAATCTCTAACGGTCACTAGGTTTACTATTTCGGTCCAACCGAGTTTGTTGATTCGGTCCCACCAAGATTGGTAAATTGTGTGTAATGGTTGGATTTTGTGTGGAGGCTATATATACCCCTCCACCTCCTCTTCACTCGTGGAGAGAGCCATCAGAACACATCTACACTTCCAACTCATCTGTTCTGAGAGAGAACCACCTACTCATGTGTTGAGGCCAAGATATTCCATTCCTACCATATGAATCTTGATCTCTAGCCTTCCCCAAGTTGCTTTCCACTCAAATCTTCTTTCCACCAAATCCAAATCCTATGAGAGAGAGTTGAGTGTTGGGGAGACTATCATTTGAAGCACAAGAGCAAGGAGTTCATCATCAACACATCATTTGTTACTTCTTGGAGAGTGGTGTCTCCTAGATTGGCTAGGTGTCACTTGGGAGCCTCCGACAAGATTGTGGAGTTGAACCAAGGAGTTTGTAAGGGCAAGGAGATCGCCTACTTCATGAAGATCTACCGCTAGTGAGGCAAGTCCTTCGTGGGCGATGGCCATGGTGGGATAGACAAGGTTGCTCCTTCGTGGACCCTTCGTGGGTGGAGCCCTCCGTGGACTCGCGCAACCGTTACCCTTCGTGGGTTGAAGTCTCCATCAACGTGGATGTAGGATAGCACCACCTATCCGAACCACGGGAAAAACATCCGTGTCTCCAATTGCGTTTGAATTCTCCAAACCCTTCCCTTTACATTCTTGCAAGTTGCACGCTTTACTTTCCGCTGCCAATATACTCTTTGCATGCTTGCTTGAATTGTGTAATGATTGCTTGACTTGTCCTAAAATAGCTAAAATCTACCAAGAACTAAAATTGGGAAAAGGTTGAGTTTTTATTTGGTCAAGTAGTCTAATCACCCCCCTCTAGACATACTTCCGATCCTACAATGTGCGTTACCGAACCTACGGGGTCACAAGCTTAAGGAAATCACGATCTGTTGAGTGTTAGTAGGATGAGAGTCATGTGAATATATTTGTGGAATTATTTCATCAATATTCGGAATAGTTCCGAGAGGATCTGGAAGTGTTTCGGGGTCACATGAAGGGTTCGGTGAGTATCGGGTAATACTAGGTATTACCGATAAATTATATATAGGTGGAGAAAGTTTCTGGAGATGTTTATATATATATATATGTGTGTGTGTGTGTGTGTGTGTGTGTGTATAATGGTCTTTAAATATTTAGGACATTTTATATTTAATTTAACTATCAACGGGCCTAAAAAGGCCAAGAGATGGAAGGAAACTTGGGCCAAAAAGGCCCAAGTAGGAAAGTGCATCCCTTCCCTAAGGAAGGGGGCCGACGCCCTAAGGAGGCTTTTCCTCCTTGGTGGCAACCATCCTCTTCCCCTCCAACCTATATATACTTGAGGTATTGGCCACAAATGTATATACACGTTTTAGGACCTCCTCTTGTTCTTCTAGTTCTAGTTCTACTTGGTCCTAGTTGACTAATTAGATCCAGTCTAATCATATTGTCCTCATAATTAAAAGTCCAATGTGGTTCTAATCTCCTCTCTCTAAGTCTCCGATGATGATTAGCTCTGGACGGCGAAGCGCTGCCGGATCGTGAAGGTTGCACGCTTGCAACCAAGTAGAGAGGCCGTGTGAGAGGATCTAGAAGATGGGTCTAGAGGGGGGAGGGTGATTAGACCCTTAACAAGCAAAAGTAGTAGTTTTTAAATTCTTCAAGCTAAGGTTGAGTTTAACACAAGTTAAGGCACTCCCGATACATTTCAAGCAAGCATGACAAGAGTATATGCAGCGGAAATAGTAAAGCATGCAACTTGCAAGAAAGTAAAGGGATGGGATTGGAGTTTGCAAACACAATGGAGACACAAGGATTTTTGGTGTGGTTCCGATAGGTGGTGCTAACGTACGTCCACGTTGATGGAGACTTCAACCCATGAAGGGTAACGGCTGCGCGAGTCCATGGAGGGCTCCACCCATGAAGGGTCCATGAAGAATCAACCTTGTCTATCCCACCATGGCCATTGCCCACGAAGGACTTGCCTCAGTCGGCTAGATCTTCACGTGTAGTAGGCGATCTCCTTGCCCTTACAAGCTTCTTGGTTCAACTCCACATCTTGACGGAGGCTCCCAAGAGACACCTGACCAATCTAGGAGACCCCACTCTCCAAAAGGTAATAGATGCTGTGTTGATGATGAACTCCTTGCTATTGTGCTTCAAATGATAGTCACCCCAACACTCAACTCTCTCTCTCTCTCTCTCTCTCTCTGATTTGGCTATGGTGGAAAGATGATTTGAGTGGAAAGCAACTTGGGGTAGGCTAGAAATCAAGATTCTTGTGGTAGGATTGGAATATCTTGATCTCAACACATGAGTAGGTTGTTCTCTCTCAGAAAATGTATGGTGGAAGTGTAGGAACGTTCTTATGGCTCTCTCACAAATGAAGAAGGGGGTGGAGGGGTATATATCCAACCATTACACACATTTGACTCATCTCGGAGGGACCGAATGGTTAAACTCGGTGGCGCTGATTAGTTCAAAAATGTGAACGTTAGGAATCTCGGTGGGACCGAATGGAACAACTCAGTGGGACCAATGTGCTAGGGTTTAGGGCAAACCGCATCTCGGTGGCACTGATTGCATCAACTCGGTGAGACCGAAGTGAAGCAATAAGGCAACAGAGAGTTGGTCAAGCCATCTCGGTGAGACCGATTGCTATTTCGGTGAGACCGAAATAATTGCAACATGCAACAGAGCGTTGGCAATGCCATCTTGGTGAGACCAAGATCCATATCGGTGAGACTGAATTGTTAGCATTCTGGCTGTGGCTATGTCATATGAACTCGGTGGTTCAGGGTAGAAAGAATCGATGGGGCCGAGTTGGAGTTTAGGGTTTTGACATATTTGGATGGAGAAAGTGGCTTAGGGTTTTGGAGCAATATCACTAAGCATTTGAGCAAGCAAGGCATTAAGCAACACCTCATCCCCTTTTAATAGTATTGGCTTTCCTATGGACTTAATGTGATCTTGGATCGCTAAAATAAAGATGAAGAGTCTTGAGCTTTTGCCAATATTTGTCCTTAGCATTTTGAAGGGGTTCCACATCCTCTCGTCCTTGCCACGCCATTGTTGGACTTGTGTGAAATACACTAGATGAAACTATTATTCCAACAAGAGATATGTTGGCATTAATTACCAAAATCACCCAGGGAGCAGTTATGCTTTCATCGTGCTTTACGTCTTTGGTTCGAGGGATCGTTCATGGACGGTTCGAGGACTCCAAGTACGATCTACACCAACATGGTCTTCTTCCGCTGCAACTCGGTGACGATAACGATCGTGACCCCAAGCCTTTATGAATCTTCATATTTATCTTGGTTGATCGTAGGTGCAAATTCTTTTGGTTTTCTACTATGTTTCCCAAGATGAAGGAGATCGCTTCCTGGTATGACTACAATAGAGGCATTAAAAGTGCACTACCCCGCCACTACGACCCTCGTCAGTAGCTAAGATGGGATGCAGTGAGCCCCTCCTTTCTGGTTATGGGATCCGAAGAGGCGTGCCATTCCCCAAGATCATCTAGAGTGGAAACTAAAATTCACCTACCCGACACTCAGCTATAGGAGCGCCGACAGCTACCAAATCTCGGTACGGGCGATTGTGCCACGTCCGGTCACATCAGGTCAGTACAGACGACCCTCACCTTTTCCTTTGTCTATGATGCGCCAATGGCAACCCTCCTTGGAGATGAGGGAAGAGCTAGGGTGGTATAAATAGAGGAGGGATGCAACCCAACAAGGGGCGCGCTGTAACCAATCCATAGTAAACAAAGCAATATCATGCTAAGGTAGGAGTAGGGTATTACACCACAATGGTGGCCTAAATCTAGATAGCTCTGGTGTAGCTTGCTTTCTGTCGCCCATCCCCAGCGGTCGATGACTTAGGGAACCTAACGCATTTAGTCCCTAGCCGAAGTCACAAATGGTTGCTACATATAACCCAATGTCAGGTTCTTAGACACCAACAACGTGTATTACTCGTTTTTTCCATTCATGTTTACGACCACTATTCATACGATTTTCATTGTATCCATGTGCGAGTAGCTCCCCTTGTTCCCGGGGATATGGATGAACTTTGGTATATATAGGGGATGAAATGTTAAATAAGGATATGAGTTTCTATGTTGAATTTTTGGTTTAATATCCTTCACGAATGTTGTGAAGGGGCCCTACTCAACATTTCCGCCATAAGGCCACGAGGCATATTATTGTTGTTGTAAAGGTTAAGATGTCAAGGTAATTCGAGGTGACAGTAAAATCCTCAATTCTGCGCCTTTGCAATTGATTAGGAAATAACATATAACACTTAGCGAGTCCGCATCCACGGAGAAACCCGATGCGGGGAAACTATGCTAGTGGCGTGTGTGGTACAAAGTCTACCTTGAGTAGAACGTATTCTATACTCAGATCTGTCCAATCACAAACATCAGTGTGACTTAAGTGTCCATCTATGACTATGCTACAACATATGTTGCGATAGAAACATACTGAGGGAGTCCTGGATTAGGGGGTGTTCGGGTAGCCGGACCATACCTTCAGCCGGACTCCAGGACTATGAAGATACAAGATTGAAGACTTCGTCCCGTGTCCGGATGGGACTTTCCTTGGCGTGGAAGGCAAGCTTGGCGATGCGGATATTCAAGATCTCCTACCATTGTAACCGACTTTGTGTAACCCTAACCCTCTCCAATGTCTATATAAACCGGAGGGTTTTAGTCCGTAGGACAACTTCATCATACAACAATCATACCATAGGCTAGCTTCTAGGGTTTAGCCTCCTTGATCTCGTGATAGATCTACTCTTGTACTACCCATATCATCAATATTAATCAAGCAGGACGTAGGGTTTTACCTCCATCAAGAGGGCCCGAACCTAGGTAAAACATCGTGTTCCTTGCCTCCTGTTACCATCCGGCCTAGACGCACAGTTCAGGACCCCCTACCCGAGATCCGCTGGTTTTGACATTATAGTCCGATTGCCTTGTTCGTTGTGTTGATCGCCTCCCTCGACGGACCCAATCATGGGAAAAAGAGCGCCCAGGTTTATCCCGAACACCCCAGCACTAGTGGCATGGGGGAAGAAGCCGACGACTGGCCATCTCTCAATTTTTTGATAAACGGCCACACCGAAAGTAATATTTTAAATTCAACAAGCATTGCTTAGCGCATATGAACAAGTTTTCAGCCACAGGATAACACGAGCGAGTTCATTCAAAAATTACATCCTTGGTACATTCATCCGCCATAAGGCGGGCACCAGCCAGAACATCCTTGTAATAGTTCTCGGGCTTGTGATGCTCCTTCCCCGGCGGCGGCCCGTCCCTCACAAGCTTCTCACCGTCCAGCTTACCCCAGTGCACCTTTGCACGGGCAAGGGCCCTACGGGCACCTTCGATGCAGACGGAGCACTTGATGACCTCGAGCCTTGGACAAGCCTCCACCAGCCGTCGCACCAGTCCGAAGTAGCTCCCAGGCAGGGCCTCTCCAGGCCATAGCCGAACTATGAAGCCCTTCAGGGCCTGTTCGGCCGCCTTGTGGAGCTCACCCAGCTGCTTCAGCTGGTTGCTCAAGGGCACAGGGTGTCCGGCCTCAGCGTACTAAGACCAGAACACCTTCTCCGTCGAGCTGCCTTCCTCGACTCGGTAGAATGCGGCGGCATCGGATACGCTGCGGGGAAGATCTGCGAATGCCCCTGGAGAGCTCCGGATTCGGGTAAGTAACAAGTAGTTTACTTTTATATGTCTGCTTTGCATAGAGAATGCCTTACCCGCCGCTATCTTTTTCACCGCATCCAATTCCTGGAGGGCCTTCTGGGCTTAGGCCTTGGCAGATTTGGCAGTTTTAAGGGCCGCAGCAAGCTCGGACGCTCGCGTCTTCGAGCCTAGCTCCAAACTCTCATGTTTTTTTTCATGAGAGCCTGAAGCTCTCGCTGCACCTCGCCGACCTGCGCCTCAAATTTCTCCCGCTCGGTGCGCTCCGTGGCCGCTTTCTTCTTGGCCTCGGACAGCGCCTGCTTGAGGGTCGCCACCTCAGTTGTGGCCCCTACAATAAGCAGTGTACTCCTGTCATTTTTTGCAATTGCGTCTTCTTATAGGCATTTTTTCTATAAGGTATCTCTTACCTTCTTTCTCCTCGAGCTGCCGTTTGGCAAGGCCGAGCTCTTGCTCGGTCCGCTCGAGGCCCTGCTTCAGGGCACCCACCTCCGCAGTCAGTGCGGCGGTGGCCAGAAGCGAAGCCTGCATACGTATATTGACTCCTTTTTAGTTAGACTCCTGCGATATTTAATAGATCCTCTATTCGGCTTTTCTTTCTGAACGCCAAACAGAGCATCAGGGGCTACTGTCTATGCGGTAATATTTTTACATATTTTTTACTTACCTCGAAGCCTGTTAGAAGGCTAGCACAAGCTTCAGTCAGTCCGCTTTTGGCGGACCGAACCTTCTGGACCACCGTACTCATGATGGTACGGTGCTCCTCATCGATGGAGGCGCCCTTAAGCACCTCCAGCAGATTGTCCGGCGCCTCCAGTTGGACGGAGGACGCCGGCTCAATAGGCTTGCTCCTCTTGGCAGGAGTTCGCCTGCCGCGATCCGGAACCGTTGATGATTCCGGCGCGGTGTCCGGCTTAAAGCCGGACTTGGAGCCCTGGGGGGGTCTGGTCCCCTTTACTCCTGGAGTCTGGGAGGTCGCCTCGCGGTTCCTCCTGGACCACCTCCTCTTGCCCCGGAGCTTGTCGCGACGCCACTTCGGCGTCATCCGCAGCACAGGGGGAGGCAGCGGGCGGAACTGAATTCACGTCCGATGAATCCAGGGAGCCGCTCGACGACTCATCGAGCCCGTCCTTGGGCGGGCTGCATGATTATATTCGGCATTAGGGAAAGCCGCGCAACAAAAGGAATATCATGAGTTACTCTGGTATCCGAACACTTACGATTTCGCCAGACGCTTGGCCCTGTCCGGCCACTCCTCTTCATCCTCGTCGGTGTCGGGGGCGTAGTCTGGCGGAGGGGTTTTCCTCTTCTTGGACCCTTCGGCCTCCCCTACTGGGGCGGCCTTCCTCTTCTTTCCTCCCCCCGCTGGAGGGGGAGAGGTCTCTTCTTGCTCCTCCTCGTCTTCACGGGAGGAGTGCGTCTCGGACTCGTCGGACGACGAGTCCGACACCACCATATCCCGGGAACTCTTTCGAGTCCCCGTGGCCTTCTTCTTCTTGGCCTTCTTCTCCGGCACCACACAAGGTGCCGAAACCAGCAGCTTCACTAGGAGAATAGGGGTTGGGTCTTCGGGCAAGGGAGCCGGACAGTTAATTAGTCCGGACTTCGCCCGCCAACCCTGTCAAAGGTGAGGGAGTTTAGATCCCGCATAGAGTCAAACTATGAAGAAAACTTAATATCCTGTAAAAGATGAAAATATTTTACCTCGCCAGCAGGACGCTGCGAGCTGAATCCGCGGTCTTCGGAGGCGGATGTGGGAGCCTCGGCGCCTTTGGTTAGCCCCCTCCAGACATCTTCGTACGTCGTGTCGAAGAGCCTGCTCAGAGTTCGGTGCTGCGCCGGGTTGAACTCCCACAAATTGAAGTCCCGTTCTTGACACGGAAGGATCCGGCGGACGAGCATGACCTGGACTATGTTGACAAGCTTGAGCTGCTTGTTCACCAGGGACTGGATGCATTTTTGCAGTCCGGTCACCTCTTCTTCGTCGCCCCACGACAAGCCCGTCTCCTTCCAGGACGTGAGCCGCGTAGGGGGTCCGGATCGGAATTCACGGGCTGCGATCCACTTCGGATCGCGTGGCTCGGTGATGTAAAACCACCCTGACTGCCACCCCTTCAAGGTCTCCACAAAGGAGCCCTCGAGCCATAGGACATTGGCTATTTTGCCCGCCATGGCATCTCCGTACTCCGCCTGGTTGCCGCGCACCACCTTTGGCTTGACGTTGAAGGTCCTGAGCCAGAGGCCGAAATGGGGGCGGATGCAGAGGAAAGCCTCGCACACGACGATAAACTCCGAGATATTGAGGATGAAGTTTGGGGCCAAATCATGGAAATCTAGGCCATAGTAGAACATGAGCCCGCGGACAAATGGGTGGAGAGGAAAACTCAGTCCGCGGAGGAAGTGGGGAAGAAATACTACCCTCTCATGGGGCCTTGGGGTGGGGAGAAGCTGCCCCTCCTCAGGAAGCCGGTGCGCGATGTCTTTGGACAGGTATCCGGCCTTCCTTAGCTTTTTGACATGGCCCTCCGTGACAGAGGAGACCATCCACTTGCCTCCCACTCCGGACATTGTTGGAGAAGGTTGAGGTAGGAAGTGCGGGCTTGGGCGCTGGAGCTCGGGTGCGCAGAAGGTGGATAGGCAAAGGAGGAAGGTAAAAAGGTGGATCCTTATCCCCTTATATGGGCGGATGCAACTATGAGTCCCCACCGGCCTAGTAAAACTCGCTTGCCTCCCAAGTGCCGTGATAAATGGCGCGGTTGGGTTACCCACGTCCGTATTGATGAGAATACCGTAAATGGGGAACACGATCTCTGCTTTGACAAGACGTGCCAAGGAAACCGCCTCGCAAAACACGCTGAGGTGGAAAAGTGAAAACGATTCGAATAAAGGCTTGGCCGTAGTGTGATGTCACGCTGCGGAATACATTAGCAGATTAGATTTGTGTTAATAATATTCTCTCTGTGGCAATACGTGGAAACTTATTTTGCAGAGCTGGACACTACTCTTGGTGTTTACAAACTTTTGTGAAGAATTTGGAGGAGGAACCCGCCTTGCAATGCCGAAGACAATCTACGCGTCGGACTCGTCGTCATTGAAGCCTGGTTCAGGGGCTACTGAGGGAGTCCTGGATTAGGGGGTGTTCGGGTAGCCGGACTATACCTTCAGCCGGACTCCAGGACTATGAAGATACAAGATTGAAGACTTCGTCCCGTGTTCGGATGGGACTTTCTTGGCGTGGAAGGCAAGCTTGGCGATGCGGATATTCAAGATCTCCTACCATTGTAACCGACTTTGTGTAACCCTAACCCTCTCCGGTGTCTATATAAACCGAAGGGTTTTAGTCCATAGGACAACTTCATCATACAACAATCATACCATAGGCTAGCTTCTAGGGTTTAGCCTCCTTGATCTCGTGGTAGATCTACTCTTGTACTACCCATATCATCAATATTAATCAAGCAGGACGTAGGGTTTTACCTCCATCAAGAGGGCCCGAACTTGGGTAAAACATCATGTTCCTTGCCTCTTGTTACCATCCGGCCTAGAAGCACAGTTCGGGACCCCCTACACGAGATCCGCCGGTTTTGACACCGACACATACCAATGGGAATTCCGGATTACCGAATGCTTTAATCCACTGCTAGTTCCGACCCTTTACGTGTTCCACTGCGCTCATTTACATTCGTTTGTGTCATTTACTTATAATATGCACTCTACTAAAAATCATTATACTTCCGCCCTCACTTTGCTTTGAGTTTACAATTTAGTTGCAGGCACATTTTTGTAAGTCCCTACAAGGGACGATAGTCCAATTCCTTTGCTCCTTGTGGGATCAGTACTGTTGTTTATAAATGGCTACAACTAAATCTCGTGTACTTGCAAGCCATCGGTACCTATAAGATTTGGTTTATTTTATTTGAAACTCATCAAGCAAAACAATGCCAGTATCTTCTGCTTTACCGATATTTGGGTAGCTGAAAATTTGGTGTATTAACCGCATCAGATAAATGTCCCAAGACAGCTATATGATGATGAACAAAGGATTGGTATTCTAGCTGAATGCATAGTTGGTTGTTCTCCAAAACGAACGATTCCTCAAATGCAGAGTTGGACCAATAATAATTGGAAGACGCGGAAAATTCAGCATTACAAACAGAGAGAATGAAGCGCACGAGAGGCTCCTTCGATCATAGGATTTCTAGAACTAAGGAGCAGGGGGAACACATGATCTTTTCTCTTTCTTGGCAAACAAATCAGCGATGTTAGAAATTTTCATATATTGTTATAACAACTTTAACATACAGGAAAAGCTTCCATCAGTTAACAACAACCATAAAGAAAGAACAAAGCACAACTCGCGAAGGAAGACAAATTTTTACTCTTATGTGTAGTAGTATAACCCGAAGAGACATCTCACACAAAATACTTGCTTGGTTCATGCTTCCACTTCTCCATGTTTCAATTTTACGAGATACGGACTTGAACCTCGCCAAGCTCCGTGCGGATTGCCTGAACACGTTGGGCCATGTCAAGAGGGAACTCGACATCGCCCTCGAAGGCTCACCTTAATCGTAAGAAATGGTTGTGGATTGATGGGCACCGTAACATTGTTCCGCTGCATTTTTTTAGAACGAAGGCTCAAGAAGAGCCCGACTTTGAATTAACAAAGCCATCAACCGGCCAGGGATTACACAAGGCCACCAATACAACCAACTGGGAACAGAAAAGAAAAAACAAACTGCAGGTACACAATGATGCCGAAGCAGTTTACAAGCACCAAAGACTACACGCCCTATAGAAGTAAACAGAATAAGCACTAGCTTGTAGTCGACGGAGTCCTCCAAGTGAACTATAATCAGTAGGACAAACAGAGGGGAACTTCGGGCGGAGCCATTGCCCAACGTCGATGAATCGAGCCCTCATCTACCCTGGAAGGTGCACATCGAAACCCTGCCACTCCTCTCCAAATCTGGAGGGGACCCCTGCCCCTCGCCTTGGCTCGAAAGGCGCCGGACTGCCGAAAGATGGAATTGCCCTCCCTAGAGCAAGGAAAGGGCATGATTCTGGGCACCAAGGGAGATACTCAGCTCGACACGCTGCTGCATGAAGGGTACCAGATGAGAGTCCACACTGCAGCCCACTGATACAAGTACGAAGAGGAAAAACTGCACAAGGGAGCTGTCACTGAACAAACAAACAGCAAGGAGAAAATGGAGCATCCATAACTGGAATCAGATCAACCCGCAGAATCAGCTCCGTGACCTTGCAACCGCATCTAGTTGCTGCCAACACAAAGGAGAGGATCCCTATCCCCTCCCTGCCCAAGGCAAAGACGTTCAGCAAGCAAGCACAGATCAGCCAACGACCAATCGAGAGGACAACGGACCAACACTAATTCAGAGACAAAAGCACCATGCTCCAAATCCCTTGCCGAAGACGCGGCAACCCAGCCACCACCGCCCAGCACCACAGCACTCTCCCACCTTGCCCAAGCCGGCACCTTCAAGAAGGAGGCGGCGCACGCCGCGCCGTTGTCGACCTATCTCAGCAAGACATGGGATTTCTCCTGGGCATGGAGCGGGAGGGAGAGGGCACGAACCTCGATGGCGCCTCCGAGGAGGGGAACAGCACCGGCCGGTGTCGCCGCCATCGTGGCTAGAGCACACCAGCCAAGGATTTCTCCCGATCCGGTCCGCATCTCCAGGCAGCCCGACAACGGATCCGGCGGCTAGAGGCCACTGACGACCAAATTCGGGGGGGCAAAGTGCTGCGTGGGGGAGGGAGACTGCCTTCAGATCCAGCCGCGAGCGAGGAGGGCGCAACACCCACTGCGACCGGCGACAGCTCCCGCCGTCCCTCGCCACCCTCGCGGCCGAGGAAAACGGAGGGCCACCACCTACGATGCCGCTTGCAGAAGAGACAGTGCCGCCTTGCCACCCGAGGCCGCCGCCTCGGCGTCCGGAGCCCTCTGGTCAAGAGCAGCAGATCCTCGCCGCCGCCGTCCTTGACGACCCCGCGGATGGCGCCAGAGGTCTCCTCGGGCGGCGACGAGGGGGAGGGGGAGGCGGGAGGGAAGGTTCGGCGGCTAGGGTTCGTCGCCACCCGAGTCGCCCCAAGCAGAGCGACACGGGGGCCGAGCGGAGCCTACAATCGTCTTGGAACCCACGTACCGCTGCATCTACCGCAGGTGCACCTACCATCGCCACCAGCGGAGGGGGTGAGCTGCACCTTCTCCTCCTCTGCATAGAAGAAGAGGAGCACGCTGTCGTCCTCGAAGATCCGGTTATGCGGGGTGATCTGACCGTACAC
The DNA here is from genome assembly GCF_018294505.1 of Triticum aestivum. NCBI lineage: Eukaryota > Viridiplantae > Streptophyta > Magnoliopsida > Poales > Poaceae > Triticum > Triticum aestivum. The sequence goes on along the minus strand of NC_057806.1, from coordinate 45,401,018 downwards.
GTCCATGGTGCGAGATGTTAGAAAATTTAGGGTTTGCGGTCTACCCCCTAATTCCTCTGCGCTTATCCGTGGTGCCGCTCACAATTCGCATTTCTGAGGCTAGGGGGTAGGGACCTTCTTATACTACCTTTCCAAAGAGTCCACCTCTTATACAGATAAGATTCCTAGTTTTTTCAACTAGTTTCCCGGATAGAGTCCAGATCAAATTACCAACCACGATCAAATTTGTTTGTTAACGGGTACTACCCGTTGTGTCCCCGGAGCACGCGCTTGTGAGCAACACGCCATAATAGAGTGTAAATTCCTCTAATTATGCCAATCGACATTAGGGCTGTAATCTAACTATACGATCTAGCTCCTTCCAATCATAAGTGTACCCAGGTAGTCTTTCCAATATATATAGCATATTCTGTTCCACTGATAATCGACCAGCTTCCTTAAGCATATAGCTTAAGTACATTCCAACAAGTGATAATTCCATGATAATCATGTAAAGTAATTCCATGCATAAATACATTTATAATTTCACAATGAGGTATTCCAGATATTAACAATTCCAAGTAATTTGACTATATTTGTAGGACACATAATTCCAACATCTCCCACTTGTCCAAAACGATCATTCAAATATCCGTAAGCCCATAATATTAACATGCTTACCAAATACCTCCTTCCGTCAATATGTTTGCTTGTTGTGACACTTAAGATCTCTAGAGACCTTTAGTTTCCGCCTAATAATTCCAGCATAGCTGTCCTCGGCGCCTCGAGTATTATTTCCTCGAGTGTAATTCCACCTTTATAGGCACCTTGAGTATTTTGTTTCCTCAAGTGAAATTCCACATCAATTATTTCCAGTCACATATATCAATAATTTGAATGATTCCACATTGAGTCAAAATTTATGACAACCATGTTGAATAAAGTTTTGAAACCACATAAATATCATTCCAATCAGTAAATGAAGTTCCATCAGTAACCATGTTTTGAAAGAAATTCCTGACTTCAGTCAGTGAACCTGCACCATATTAGTACTGAAAATAATAATTGAATATGCGTACCTGGACTTATTTCTCATCTCACAGATATAGTAATACCTTCCTCAATGTGTTTACCTTTAATATAAATTCCGGAACAAGTGACAGGTTGCTATGCACTTTCCACAATCTTATATGATGTGTGAGATTCCCTTAGCTGCTCGTCATTCCTTCCACTACTTGAATGCAGCATAAATTCCGAAAGCTAAGGTATGATTGTATAACGAAGGTACAGTAAATTTCCACACCATTATTATCCCTTTGTCCTCGGGAGTTCGAACATAATTCCTCACTGAGTTTGGTTCCAGGTACTTTAACAAGTTTGTCATTTTCCATAGGAAACGTTTTGAAAAATACCCTATGTTGTTCCACTCCTAAAAATATAGGAAGCTTCAAACGTTCCTTCCACATGAAAGTTAAACATGATCAAGCTTTCACTTCCATCAATGTGACTGCTATTCCATCGATGTGGAGCTTGTTATAAGACCATACATGAATATGTTCCATTAGCAAACCATCTCTTTAGTTCCTCTTTCCCTAAATCCATGAGAAAGAGCGAGAGAGTTTCCACAAAGTATATTTTCTTTTGTTTGAAGAATTGAATAGCAAGAGTGGGTATATTTCCTTTTTAAGAGACTTCCTCTGAAAATTTTTAGAGTAGATTCCTCCAACAACACATAACAATTATCCTGACATGATATTCCAGGTTAATTCCTCCCACTTATCCTAAGCATGTTAGTGTCAGGAGTTTCACTTGTTGTTTCCTTTGGTGTCAAAATTGTATTCTAGTGTAATTGCCAATAATTCCACCATTATACATAAAAATATTGTGCTCCCACTTTCCACCAGTTTTCCTTTTCAAGATCAAAAAACATACCCTTGATCCATTAGAATAACAAATTCCTGGTGTGTGTTTTGTATTAATTTAGAATTTCCTTCCAAAACAAAATACTTGATTCCAGTCTACAAACCATAAGGAGTGAATGTGCTAGATAAAAATAGTATAACTGCAATATGTTCTGCTTCTTCCAGAAAAAATAACAAGGGAGTATCAAAGATATTCAATTCCTCCACTCAATTGTGAAGTATAGAATATATCACGATGGAGAAAGTAGTTCCATGCTATTTACGTATTAAATTGGCATATTCCTGAAGTGTACTTCCCCCACCAATCAGTGTACCTTCCGACTTGTATAGTGAAAAGTAAACATATAACCATATAAAGTGCAATCATTGATGAGCGAAATGAAATAAACAATCCTACCTCTAGTGGGAGTGGAAAACAATTACTATAAGTATATATAAAAGAATGATGTGAAGCTTTTTATCTCCTTCCACCTTCAGAAAAGGTGTGCAAGTCAAATACCCATTATATACGTGCTTCAGAAAACCAAATTCCTCCCACTAAAGTTTTGAATTCCAGAACTTTGTGACCAAGTCGTCCATGACAAAATTAATAAATTCTAAGCATGTGTTCCTATTATCAGCATTCCTCTCTATGGAGTTACCTTCCCCAAATAACAATTCAGGTTTCTAACTTCCAATGAACCATCAAGAAAGAATAGACCATTGTGTGAAATTTTGTAATGCACTAATATTATCATTGAGCAATATTTCCACTCTTCCTTTTTCAAATAGTATTTCATAAATAATGTGTTCCAAGATAGAACCATAAATTAAATCCCTTCACACTGAAGTTGCATATAGAGTGTCCTATCGCAATAATACTTTTCCTCCACAATGGAGTTTCATGGGAAAATTCCAATTCCAAAGTGTATAAGATTTGGCAGTAATGACAAAACACGCAATATATATGTCGGGTGGTAGGTGCGACATATGCCAACGGGTGGCTTATCATTGTGGGAGCCAGTAAGACATCGCCGGTGCCTGGAAACGGGATAAGGCGAAGACATGCACGCCGGCAGATCTTACCCAGCTTCGGGGCTCTCCGTGGAGATAACACCCCTACTGCTGCACTGCGGGGTCTCCGCATGTTCACTAGATGAATCAAGTGGCTACACAATGCTCCTTGAGCTATTTTGGGGGGAAGGAGGAAGAAGGGCAAGGCTAGCCTGCTTCTTCTCCTTGATTTTTGTGTCTAGAATTAGCTAAGGGTCCAACCCTTTGCATGGGTGCTCCGGGGGGTTTATATAGGCCTACCCCCCGGGGGTACAATGGTAATCCGGCCGGGCACGGGGCCCAGCCGTCTGTGACTGCGCTCGCCGGCTTCTGCGCCGGCTGCTGGGGCCCGCCGACTGGTGGGTCCCGCCGGCTGCTGGCCCCTTGGTCGACAGGCAGGCCCCACTATCCAGGGCCTGGTCGGCGGCTGGTTACTGTGGCTTCATCTTGTTGACGTGAGCTCCATCGTGGCAAGTGCGGCTATAGTACCGCCGCCTATCAGGCGATCGCTGTAGCCTTACCGCGTCTGGTCTCCTTAATGGGGCGTCCTCTTCGAGGAAGGCGGCAAGCCGGCTGCGGGGAGCCGGCTCTGTCTTGGGCTGACTAGTTGGAGGCGTGGCTGCCTTCGGGCATCTCTCTGCTCAAAGGGGCCCACCGTCTGTGGGCCACGCTGGCGGCCCGTCATGGGTGATGCCAGGGTCAACATGGCAACAGTGGTGCGCCGGACGGGTCGCCTAGCCCGTACGGCGCACCATGCCAGGCGTGCTCCGGGATTCGGGGGTGGCAGGCTTTACTGTAGCCACGCCCCGTCGCACCGCCGTTAGGTGGGTGCAAACTTTGTGGGTACGGTCTTGACCGCTTTATGGGGAGCCGGCTTCTTGGAGTCGGCCTTCTCATGGCCGGCTTCTTGGAGTCGGCCTTCTCATGAGGGCTAAAATCGGACCGCCTTCCGAAAGCCGGCCTGGGTGGCAGCCAGCAAGGGGAAGGCGGCCCCTATGTTTTGAATTCTTGAGAGCCGGGCGGGCTCGTAATTTCTTCAGGGGGGGCCAGGGGAAGCCGGCTAGGCTATCCATGGCTATTTACTCCGACAGTAGTCCCCGGAGCTGATCGAGCTCCGAGGTGAGCAGGGGGATGAGAAGCTTGGTCAGCTTCACATCCTGGAGAGCCGGCTTAGCGGGCGTATGCCGACTTCAGAAAGCCCTGCGTCTCGTAGGCGAGAGGAGGGGGGCAACCCGCGTGCCGACTACGGGGCCCCCCGCGGCCACGTGGCGGCGAGACCCTGCGAGCGCACACGCGCGACGGGACGCTGCCGCAGGCCCGGGCCCGCCACTCGCGAGCCTTGGTCCGGGCGCGGATCTTCCGTGGCCCACAGGGGCCGCTCGCCTTCTCGAGGCAGTTTCATTTCGCCGTTAAGGCTCGACAATCGCGGGACGTGGGGAGTGGGCACGATCAATCCCCACGCTTCCCCATGCCACGCCTCCTCGGCTCCGCCACGTGAGCCTATAAGTAGGGGGAGGAGGGAGAGCGACAGAGGTTTGCACGCTCCCTCCCGCTCCGCCCCTCCTAACCCTCATCTTCTTCCTCTTGCTGCCGTCACAGCTTCCCGTCTCAGCGCCGTCGCGTCTCCACACCGCCTCGTTCCCATGGCGTTGTCAAGCTCGTGGGACGGCTCCAACATCCATGAAGACCACGTGGAGTTCCTTCGCCAGACCCGGCGCCTGCCCGGCACCGACCGCGTACAGGTCCGCCTGGCGCCCACGAAGGAGATCTCGCTGGCGCCGAAGGAGGGCGACCGGGTCGTCTTCCGCTCGCACTGCCTGCGCGGCTTCGGCCTTCCGGCGAGCGGGTTTCTGCGCTCTTTCCTGGAGTTCTACAACCTCCAGCCGCATCACCTCACGCCCAATGCGGTGATGCTGCTGTCGGCCTTCTTCTCCCTCTGCGAAGGCTTCTTGGGGCTGCTCCCCACGCTGGAGCTCTAGGGAGAGTTCTTCCAGAGCAAGCTCGGCACGGTCGTCGCCGGCGTGCCCGCCCCCTGCGGAGCCTTCATCTCCATGAGGAGGGCGAGCGAGAACAATCCGTTCCCGCCCATCCCCCTGATCCAGTCGCTGAAGGTCTGGCAGAGATCTTATTTCTATGTGAAGAACATCGCTGAGCAAGGAGACTACATCAACCTGCCGGATTACGTAGCCGGCCCGCCGGCTGGGAGGCAGCCCTCGTGGAGCTTCCGGTCCCGGTCATTGTCTCCGGCCGGGAACGCCGCCATCTCCCGGCTTCGGATGTTGGTTCGGTCGGAAGGCTTGCGCGGGGCTGACTTGGTGGCCGCCTTCGTGGAGCGCCGGATCCATCCTCTCCAAAGCCGGCCCCATATGATGTGTCAGATGAGCGGCCGCTTCGACCCAAGCCGTCTGAGCACATGGGAAATGCCCCACGCAGAGGTGGCGCTCATGGTTAACTACATCGCCAACTGTAAGCTCGCCGGGGACTGGCAATACGGCAAGGTGCCGTATTCCCGCGCCAATCCTCCGCCCGTGGTAAGTCTCTCTCTCTATCTTCTTATTGTCGTCGGCCGGCTTCATGACGGCCGGCTTCTGACTAGCCGGCTCTTTTGAGCAGAACCCTCTTCTTGCGCCACCGGCTGGGGCGGCAGGAATTGAACACCAGTATACCCCCGACCGCATGGTGGATGATGTTGACGACCCTGATTTGGGGGCGGCCTCCATGGAGGACGCCGTCGTGGGGGACAGTGCCGAGCCCGGAGGCTCAAGGTTCACCGCGAGCTTCGAGGACTGGCCGGACGAATTCAAAGCCGAAGTCGCCCCGCGTCGCCAGCCGCAACCGACCAACAGGGCGCGGGCTCGTCTGTCGCGCCGGCTGTCGGCAGCGCGCAGAAGCGCCGGGCCGCTCTAGGCCTCTTCGGCAGTCGGCCGAAGAAGTCCAAGCCCTCCACCGCGGCGACAAAGCGAGACGAGGCGGCCGCAAAGGCGGCCCGCTTCCGCAAGGCGGTGAAGCAGCCCCAGGCGATCTCGGCGTAAGTCTTCGACTGCCTTGCCGCATGCTCGTCATCATTCTCTTTCTCTTCGAATATTCTTCTTAACTTTTCTTTGCTTGCCGGACAGCGCGCCGCTTTCCCTTGAGCGGGGCCCGGGCGGCTCCGTCGTGGAGCCGGCTGGAGGGTCTTCGAGCTCCTGCCGCGTGGACCCCCGCGCCGATCTCAGGGAGGCCACAGAGCGGAATGCCCGCGAAGCGCGGGAGGAGCCCGAGGCGGCGGAGAAGGCGGCCGCCCAAGCGGCGAGGGAGCAAGCCGAGGCGGCAGCCAAGGCCCAGATGGAGGCGGCTACCGCGGAGACGGAGGCGGAAAGCTCGCGCAGCCAGCCTCCACTGCTCGCCATTCCTCTCCGAGCCGTAGCCCCCGACACCTCATTGCCCTTGGCGGAGGAGATCGTCCAAGACCCGCCGCTGTTGCAGAGGAGGGAGGACCCCGTGGCCTTGGCGGAGAGAGCGCCGCCAGCAGCGCCAACCGGAGCGGGCCAAGGCGGCCAATCGTCGGCGGCGCCAGAGGGGCCGGCCGGGGATGAGCCGGAGAACAGAGCCGGCCTCGAGGTGCAGCTGGCGACGGGCCAGCGCGCAGGGGGAAGCGCCGCTCCGCCGGAGTTGCGCCGAGCCGCGGGCGCAGGCCAGCCGGCGGAAGATCTGGAGGCGGCCAGCATCGCCGTGTCCGAGTGGACTCCCAGTGGGAGGACTGGCGAGCTGGATGCGGCGGCTCAAGGGGACCGAAGCCGGCTGCAAGCTCAGGCCACCCTGCTGCAACAGCTCAACAAAGAGTTCTTGTCAACGCGAGCCACTATCCGGGTGAGCCCTTCGTTCTTGGCTGCTTTGCTTTCTTAATTTCTTCCGTGGGGGCGCGTCAGCGCACCCACTGGGTGTAGTCCCCGAGATTCGGGCCGACTGCTGCGCAGTCGGGTCGGATCTTTCTTGATGGCCACCTTACTTTGCTTCTTTCTAAACTTTCAGGAATACCACAACCTTCGTGCTGCCGCCTTCGACTCCCAGGCTCGGGAGTTGAGCCGGTGGACCGACGACCTGGCCGAGAACCGAAGTAAGTACTCGATTTTGTCTGTCTCCTGTGGGGGCGCGTCAGCGCACCCACTGGGTGTAGTCCCCGAGATTCGGGCCGACTGCTGCGCAGTCGGGTCGGATCTTTCTTGACGACTCTTTTCTTATTGGTTTTTCTTTGTCTTCAGGGGCCAACGCCGACTTGAGGAAGGAGCTCGGTGAGGCGAAGGCTGCCCTTCATACCAAGGAGGTCGAGTGCGCCGCCTTGGTCCAGGAAAGGGATCGCCTAGCCAAGAAGCTGGCCGACCAAGAGGAGAGCCACAAAGCGGCCCTGCAGGCGGCGCAGGAAAGCGAAGACGCCTTGATGGCGGAGTATGAGATGGCGGCGGCGACCTGGTCTGAGACCCGGCGAGGCCTGGACGAAGGCTTCGGCCGGATCAAGGACTTGATCGACGGTAAGCTGCCTTCCTCGTCCCTCCCCTGCCCCTTGCCGCTTGGGTTTTTTGACTTATCTTGAGCTGTTGCAGATTACTTCCCGGGCTACTCCGCCTTCGCCGCCCAAAGCATTGAGGCCCATCGCGAGGCGCGCCGTCAAGCGGGGGCCGACATTGCGCCGGATGCAAACCGGACCCTTGAGGAGCAGCTCCTGGCTATCCAGGCACGGTTGCAGCCGGCTCATCGGATGCTTCGCCGGCTCCAACATGCCGGGGCGCAAGTGTTGGCCGCCCTCTGGCCCGGCGAGACGATCCCTCGCACCCTAAGCCGAACTGCCGACTGGCTGGAAGTCGCAGTTGGTCGCTTCGAGGCTTGGAAAGCGTCAGCGGCCCGCCTCGGAGCCGGGCGGGCGTTGGAATTCGTTCGGGTTTGGTACCCAGGGCTGAGCCTGGACCAACTACGCACTTGGCGGATGGAGGCCGACGCGGAGCTGGAGGAGGTGAGGCCGGCTATCGCCCAGCGAGCTTCGACGATCGCCGAGTGCACCGACATCAGCGTTTTTGCACCCGAAATCGATGATGACGGTGTTGTTCAGCCGGAGGAGTGGTTCGGGCTGGACCCGATGGTGGGCGAGGACTCGGCGGAGGAGATTGCCTCCAGCGACGAGGGCGAAGACGTCGAGCCGGCTGGTGGAACAACCAGCCAACCTCAGGCCGACCGTGCCTCCAGCAACGAGGCGCGTGGAAGCGCACCCTCTGCGGGAGGCGGCGACCAAGCCAAAGTTCGTCAGCCGGCCGCTCCTTCAGCCAGTACGACCGTCTCCGCCAACCAGTCTGGCTCGTCGGCCGCTCCGCCAGCTTGACCTGCCGTCTTTATCTTTCCTGCTTTGTTGTCTTTGAACAATCTTTGTTAAGTTTTCGCAGTTCCACCCACTGGGGGTGTATCCAAACTATGTTGAATGCTGGCCTCTTGGAGGTCTTTTTATGTAAATATTATCATGTGCATGTTTGGTTTCCATTCACGTATGATTTTTTATCCTTAGGCTTTTTCCTTTGCCGCCTTCCCTCTTTGGGGAGGTAAGTACTTGAGCTTTCTTGGATAAAAGTGAAGTGAATGGAAGCCGACCGGCCGGCTACTCTGGTAGCCAGTCGGCGGTGTGAGAAAAACCGGCTTTTGTTATATTAGTCCGTTAGTCCCTAGCCGTTTTTCGTGTGGGCACCCATTCCTACCTTTAACTCTTGCCAGCCGGACAGCCGGTTCTTCGGACTGCGACTTTTGGCAAGAGAAGGCTTGAGAGCCGGCACACTACTTGTCTGACTGTGGGTAGGACTTCTAACATAACTCCAGTCGGCCAGTCCCCGATCCGACTTAGTCGAACTCGGTGCCGGACGGAATAAGTAAATGATACGACAAGGTTATGAGCATGATACTTTTCATTCATAAATAAGAGATGGCAGTCCCCGAGCCCTCCTCGGGGAGCTTATTGTCTTGTACTTAATACAAAAGTTAGCGCGGTACATACTGCATTTCAACTATAAAATCTTCGGAGGAGGTTGGCGTTCCATGGTCGTTCCGACTCCTTGCCGGAGTCGTCTCTCTTGCGTGCCTTCGGCTTCTGTGCGTCGATCAGGTAGTAGGAATCGTTGCCTAGAGCTCTGCTGATGACGAAGGGGCCTTCCCAAGGGGCTGAGAGCTTGTGCTGGCCGGCTGTTCGCTGGATCAGCCGGAGCACAAGATCACCCTCTTGGAAAGATCTTGGCCTGACTTTCCGGCTGTGGTAGCGGCGCAAACCCTGCTGGTAGATGGCAGACCGACTGAGGGCTAACAGCCGGCTTTCTGCCAGCAGGTCGACGCCGTCTTCTCGTGCTTCCTTGGCCTCCGCTTCCGTGTACATGGTTACTCGAGGCGAGTCGAACTCGATGTCAGTTGGGATGACCGCCTCGGCACCATACACAAGGAAGAAAGGGGTGAAGCCGGTTGACTTGTTTGGTGTAGTGCGCAGACTCCAGAGGACAGCCGGCAGCTCATCAAGCCAACAGTCGGCCGAGCGCTCCAGAGGTACGACCAGTCGAGGCTTGATACCGGAGAGGATGAGGCCGTTGGCTCGCTCGACCTGGCTGTTGGACTGCGGGTGGGCGACGGATGCTAAGTCCAGCCGGATACCTTGGGCTGCGCAGAAACGTGCCAAGGCTCCTTTGGCAAAATTCGTGCCATTGTCGGTGATGATGTTGTGCGGCACGCCGTACCGAGTTGTTATGTCTGCGATGAACGTCACGGCAGTCAGCCCATTCAGCTTCTTGATTGGCTTTGCCTCAACCCACTTGGTGAATTTGTCCACGGCGACGAGCAAATGCGTCATGCCGCCGCGCGCCGTCTTGAATGGGCCCACCATGTCCAGTCCCCAAACGGCAAAGGGCCAAGTGAGGGGAATGGTCTTGAGTGCCGAAGCCGGCACGTGTTGCTTGGAGCTGAAGAGTTGGCATCCCTTGCAATGTTTGACTAATTCTTTGGCGTCATCCAAAGCAGTCGGCCAGAAGAAACCATGGCGGAAGGCTTTGGCGACAAGTGATCTTGAGGCCGCATGGTGGCCGCATTCACCTTGGTGAATGTCTGTGAGGATTGCAATGCCCTTCTCTTGCTCGACGCACCGTTGGAGGATTCCAGTGACACTGCGCTTGAGTAGTTCTCTGTTGATGATTGTGTATGCTCCGGCTCGATGTTGGACTTGTCTTGCTTCTGTTTCTTCAGCCGGCAGGTCTTGGTTTACTAGGAAGTTGAGGATGGACTGAGCCCATGATGGAGCCGCGACTTCTCCTACCGCCAATGTGGCTACTGCTACCAGGGTGGGTGGGCTGGGCGGTGAGGTGCTGGAGTCGGCCGCCGACTGTAGCGCTGGTGCAGTCCTCGGGCCAGCTGCCGCAGTCCCCGAGCTGGCCGCCGAAGTCCCCGAGCCGGCTGCCGAAGTCCCCGAGCCGGCTGCTGAAGTCCCCGAGCCGGCTGCCGAAGTCGCCGGGCCGGCTATGGGGGTCTTCGGGTCGCCTACTTGGTTCTTCGAGCCGGACCCGACCGCGTCGGTGTCAGGCGGCACGAAGATGGAATCGGATTCCGGAGACGGCTTGATAGACGGCTTGAGGAGGCGTTGTAGAGCGACGCCGGTTGGAATTGCTTGCCGAGTGGAGCCTATTCGAGCCAGGGCATTGGCTGGCTCGTTGTCGGCTCGTGGTACGTGGAGGAACTCGCATCCTTCAAAGTATCCGCTGATTTGTTGGACCAGGAAGCGGTAGCTCGCCATATTCGCGTCCTTGGCGTCCCAGTCGCCGGATGATTACGGGACTACCAGGTCCGAGTCGCCATAACATAGGATCCGGTGAATGCCAAGTTCTTTGGCAAGCCGGAGCCCGTGTATGAGCGCCTCGTACTCGGCCACATTGTTGGAGGCGGCAAAGTGGATCTGTAGTGTGTATCTGAGCTTCTCGCCTTTTGGAGAGGTAAGGACGACGCCGGCTCCCAAGCCGGTGCGCATCTTGGACCCGTCGAAGTGCATGCGCCAATGGGTGGAGTCGGGAGCCGGTGGCAAGTACTGGGTCTCGGCCCAGTCGACGAGGAAGTCGGCCAGTGCTTGGGACTTGATGGCAGTGCGGGGCTGGTAGAAGATCGTGTACGGGGCCAGCTCGATGGCCCATTTCGCCACCCGGCCGGATGCATCCCGGCTGCCTATGATCTCGGCTAGCGGGGCAGTGCATACGACCGTGACGGGATGCTCTTGAAAGTAGGGCTTTAGCTTCTTGGCGGTGAAGTACACGCCATAACACATCTTTTGGTAGTGTGGGTAGTTCTGCTTCGAGGCGGATAGCACCTCGCTCAAATAGTACACCGGCCTCTGGACCGGCTGGGCTCGGCCTTCTTCTTGGCGCTGGACTACGATGCCGGTGCTGACCACCCGGCTGGTTGCAGCGATGTAGAGGAGCATGGGCTCTTTCTCAGTCGGTGCCGCGAGGACAGGCGGCATGGCCAGCATCTTCTTCAGCTCGTGAAAAGCTTGGTCGGCCTGGTCGTTCCACTCGAAGTGAGTGCTCTTCTTCATGAGGCGGTAGAGAGGGAGAGCCTTCTCTCCGAGCCGGCTGATGAAGCGGTTCAAGGAGGCTAAGCACCCGGTGAACTTCTGAATGTCTCGAAGCTTGGTGGGGATCGCCATTCTCTCGATGGCCTTGATCTTCACCGGGTTGCATTCGATGCCGCGTTCGGAGACCAGGAAGCCTAGGAGCTGGCCGGCTGGCACTCCGAACACGTATACGTGAGCGTTTCTGCCGAGTTGCTTGAGGAGGCACTTCTGCATGCAACGCTAAAAAGTGGCACCGGCATTTCTCAAGCCGAATGTCATAGTCAGGTAGCAGAAGGCTCCAAATGGCGTGATGAAGGCGGTCTTCAGGCGGTCGTCCGGGTCTAGCTTTATCTGATGGTATCCGGAGTAAGCATCCAAAAAACTCAACAGCTCGCATCCGGCTGTGGAGTCTATCACTTGGTCAATCCTTGGCAGGGCAAAAGGATCTTTGGGGCAGGCCTTGTTGAGGCTCGTGTAGTCTATACACATGCGCCACTTGTTGTTCTTCTTTAGCACAAGGACCGGGTTGGCGAGCCACTCTGGAAAGAAAACTTCCATGATGAAGCCGGCCGCCAAGAGTCGGGCTATCTCCTCCCCTACAATCCTGTGCTTCTCCTCCGATAATCGGCGAAGGGGTTGCCTGACTGGCTTTGCGTCTTCTCGAACGTGTAGTTTGTGCTCGGCGAATTTCCTCGGAACACCCGGCATGTCCTTGGGGGACCATGCAAAGATGTTCCGATTCTCACAGAGGAAATCGGCGAGCTCGCCTTCCTATTTGTTGTTCAGGTTCGCCCCGATGACGGCAAACCTCTCTGGAAGCTCGGGGTCAAGAGGTATCTTCTTTGTCTCCTTGGCCGGCTGGAAAGATCCCTGAGCATCGTGCTCCTTGGGGTCGGGGGGCACGGCCGACTGCTTGCCGGCTATGGCCATGGCTCGGTCCAGCATCTTCTTCTCTTCGGCAATCACAAGGGACTCGGCCAGCCGGCTGCTGGCCGCCGCACACTCGGAGGACTTCTTATAATCACCGGCTACGGTGATGACGCCTTTGGTGCTCGGTATCTTCATCTTGAGGTATGCATAGTGGGGAACTGCCATGAATTTGGCCAAAGCAGGTCGGCCAAGCAATGCATGGTAAGGGCTCTCCAGGTCCACCACTTCAAACCAGATCGCTTCCCGGCGGAAATGCTCCTTGTCCCCAAAAAGTACATCAATCTTGATTTTGCCAATGGGGGTGCAGGACAGGCCGGGTACAATGCCATGGAACACTGTCCGCGTAGGCATCAGCTGCTTCGTCTTGACATTTAGCTTTTCTAGGGTGTCACGGTACAGGATGTTGATGCTGCTCCCGCCGTCTATCAACATACGGGAGAAGCGGGCGGCGCGTCTGTCCGTTGTAAGGGTGGCTTCCAGGACCAAAGCATAAGAGCCGGGACACGGCATCACCTCCGGATGGTCGGCCCGGCTCCAGCTGATGGGCTTTTCCGACCAATGCATGTGTCCGGCGGGGTTGGCAGCGACCACGCTGACTTCTTGGTGCTCTCGGCGTTTGCTGCGCCGGTCTTTGGGCTGGCTGGTAAAGACGATGTAGGTGGCTTGCTCGTCAGGGAACTCGTCATGCACGGCTCCGCCTGCAGGCCGAGCGGCCAGAGGCGGCGGGGCCGGAGGCGGCGGGCCGGCGGGCGGAGGCGGCAAGAGACCCTCTCCCTTGGAGATTCGGGTGAGCCAATTGCACTTCCGGGTCGTGTGGTTGGACGGCTTCGCGCCGCTGTGGAACTTGCAAGGGCCGTCGAGAGTTTGCTCGTAGGAGAAAGCAGGCTGCCAAGCCGGCCTGCCGCCCTTGGGTTTCTTGGGCGCCGGTCATTCTTCAGGCGGCGCGTCTTCGACTGTGGCCACCTGTCGACTGGCGGGAGGGGCGTGGGGCCCTTGCGCTTATGGTCGTTCGAGTTGGGGTGTCAGTCGGAATCCCTAGCCGGCGTCTTGGGCGCCGGGTTGAGTACCTTTCCGGACGCGTCTACCCGAAGCTCGGTCTTCATCGAGGAGTCGGCGGTGGTGTACTTATCCGCTATGTCCAGAAGTTCGTCGAGGGTAGCCGGCTCGTCGCAGAGGAGCTTGTGCTTGAGGAGGGTGCCTTCTCGGCATCCGGCTGTGAAGTATTCTATGGCTTGCACCTCGTGCACCCCTTCGCAGGAGTTGCGGAGCTCGGCCCAACGCGTGAGGTAATCGCGAGTGGACTCGGCGGGGCCTTGTACACACAAGGAGAGCTGTCTGGGCTTGGGAGCCCGCTTGTAGGTGCTGGTGAAGTTGCGGATGAAGGCTTCTGTGAAATCTAGCCAGCTGTTGATGCTACGCGGCTTGAGGCTGTTGAGCCAGGTCCGCGCCGTGCCTTGCAGCATGAGGGGCACGTACTTCACGGCAACGCGCCAGTTGCCGTTGGCTATGCTAACCGCCGTGGAGTAGTCGATCAACCAATCTTCCGACTTTACGGAGCCGTTTTACTTGGGCGTGTCTCTTGGGAGCGAGAACCCCTTGGGAAAGGGCTCGTCGCGGATGCGGGGGCCGAAACAAGGCGGGCCGACATCGTCTTCTTCTTCCAACGCCAGGGATCGCGCCAGGCGGTCGATCCGATGGAGGGCGTCGCTCTCGCCGATTCCTTCACGGCGGCCTAGCCGGCCGCTGAGAGTCGGGTGCGCCACTGGCGGCGAGGCGGGATATCTCTCTCCACGGGGCGGAGGCGGAGGCGGGTCGCCTCGCCATTCCATGGTTCGGGGATGACCGTCCGCGTCTCGCTCGATGGAGATCCGGGTCCGGCTGCGGCTGGTAGCCGGCTCCTTCTCGCGTCGCGCGCGGGTATTGCTCATAGTCGGCGTCTTGGACGTCGCGCCGTGATCTCGGCGCGGGGGAGGGCTTCCCGCGCGGGCCTCTGCTTCGTGCCGCTGCGCGGCTGCGTCGATCAGTTGCTGGATGCGCCGGGTCATGTGGGGGAGGTCTTCGGCCTCCAAGCCGTCCAACTCGTCTACGGCCGCCTGGGCGGCACGCAAGTTCTCGAGCGGCGTGGCATAGACCGGGCGGTCGACTCCCAGCGTGTCGGCGATGACGGCGCCGCGTTGCTTGACAAGGCCGGCCCGACTTGGCCCGCCCCGGGCCGGCGTGCCGAAGGCGGCGCGGTCAGCTTCGCGCTGGTAGGCCTCAGTGAGGCGTCTTACGGAGGCCAGCCTCCGGCCCTCTGCGAGGAGCGCGAGGCGGCGTGCTTCCAGTGCTTCGTCGTTGGCATCAGCCGGGAGGGGAGCGGAAAAGTCATGGGCCGCCGCGCGCGAGGCGTCGTGGGCGCTCTCGTCGGTCAGGCCGCCGTGGCCGACAACCATCACTTCGGCGGTGACAGCATCGCAGCCGTCGGTTCGAGGAAGCGGGTCGTTGTAGATCGCGACGTTGGTGGGGAAGGTGTCGTAGGAGGCCGTGTCGGAGTCGCCAGGCATCGGGTCGGTGGAGCCAACCGACTCTAGGTCCGCAGCGGGCTCGCTGGAGACATGGAGCTGGCTGAGAAGGTTGGCGAGGTGGTCGGTGCCCGCATCGGAGGCGAGCTCGTCGGAGATGAGATTTTTGTCGAGGAGATCGGCGAGGCCGCCTGCCGCGCGGATGCTGGTGAAGCCTTGCAGCGCGTCGTGGCAAGCGCCATCGAGCGTGCCGGGCTGGCTACGCTCACGGGGGAGGAATAAGGTTCCCGTCCAGAACAGGTCTCCGGACGACGGTGCACCTGGCCCCACGGTGGGCGCCAAATGTCGGGTGGTAGGTGCGACATATGCCAACGGGTGGCTTATCATTGTGGGAGCCAGTAAGACATCGCCGGTACCTGGAAACGGGATAAGGCGAAGACATGCACGCCGGCGGATCTTACCCAGCTTCAGGGCTCTCCGTGGAGATAACACCCCTACTGCTGCTCTGTGGGGTCTCCGCATGTTCACTAGATGAATCAAGTGGCTACACAACGCTCCTTGAGCTGTTTTGGGGGGAAGGAGGAAGAACGGCACGGGTAGCCTGCTTCTTCTCCTTGATTTTTGTGTCTAGAATTAGCTAAGGGTCCAACCCTTTGCATGGGTGCTCCGGGGGGTTTATATAGGCCTACCCCCCGAGGGTACAATGGTAATCCGGCCGGGCACGGGGCCCAGCCGTCTGTGACTATGCTCGCCGGCTTCTGCGCCCGCTGCTGGGGCCCGCCGACTGGTGGGTCCCGCCGGCTGCCGGCCCCTTGGTCGACAGGCAGGCCCCACTATCCAGGGTCTGGTCGGCGGCTGGTTACTGTGGCTTCATCTTGTTGACGTGAGCTCCATCGTGGCAAGCGCGGCTATAGTACCGCCGCCTGTCAGGCGATCGCTGTAGCCTTACCGCGTCTTGTCTCCTTAATGGGGCGTCCTCTTCGAGGAATGCGGAAAGCCGGCTGCGGGGAGCCGGCTCTGTCTTGGGCCGACTAGTTGGAGGCGTGGCCGCCTTCGGGCGTCTCTCTGCTCAAAGGGGCCCACCGTCTGTGGGCCACGCTGGCGGCCCGTCGTGGGTGATGCCAGGGTCAACATGGCAACAGTGGTGCGCCGGACGGGTCGCCTAGCCCGTACGGTGCACCATGCCAGGCGTGCTCCGGGATTCGGGGGTGGCAGGCTTTACTGTAGCCACGCCCCGTCGCACCGCCGTTAGGTGGGTGCAAACTTTGTGGGTACGGTCTTGACCGCTTTATGGGGAGCCGGCTTCTTGAAGTCGGCCTTCTCATGAGGGCTAAAGTCGGACCGCCTTCCGAAAGCCGGCCTGGGTGGCAGCCAGCAAGGGGAAGGCGGCCCCTATGTTTTGAATTCTTGAGAGCCGGGCGGGCTCATAATTTCTTCAGGAGGGCCAGGGGAAGCCGGTAGGCTACCCATGGCTATTTACTCCGACAATATATAATTTCCTTTGGTACTGTTAGCATGCTAATAAAATTGCTATTGTTTTCTAGCAATATAATACATAGAAGCTTAAACCCACAATCCAACTATTTGAAAAAAAAATAGTGACTTATACCTATTTAATGCAAGTATTAATAATGTGCATACAGTTAAGTGAGAGTGAATTTCCTTAAATTTCCATGGAGTGGTTCCCATCTTCCTCCATAAATAAGTGATTGTCATAATAGACACTTTTTTTTGAATTCCTTCCCATGCAATGTTAGTACAATAGCGTATCCATCAACAATAATTTTCCTCCACAACGATGTTTGAGGGCATAATTTTCAATTCCAAGTTTATTAACTTTAGCATTTCCTTGGAATTGTTTGCATGGAAGTGTAGCATTATATCATGGTAAATGATAACCAGAATGCACAACATAACTATTTTTTAAAAGAATAGTCATAAATGGAAAAAATTCCGTGCATACAAATTATAGACATACCTTCCACTTTTCCAATTGCATTGAAAAAATATTATATCTTCCTCTTCGAGGTGTAACCAATAAAATTTGGTCAGATCCTTCCCTCAGAGAGTTTCTATCTTCCTCCATAGTGCAAATAATATCCCATATCGCAATGAAGTTAAATTGAAAAATCAATTATTTCAATAAATTCCACATAGAGTTAACCAATATATATCCAATTATGTATTTCCCGACAAATGCCGCAAGTAAGAATATATATTCCAGATCGCATTGATTTTCTATGCAATTTGTACACTATGATTTTCAATAGCCCAATAATAAAATGGTCCGGACATATATGCTAGCCAATTGCTAACAATGTATAGTATAATTAAACATATATTTCCGTTTCCTCACCAGTGGCATATAATATATCTTTTCCGGTTTGTGAATGTAAATAACATAATCATTATTCCAGCAGAAAGAAAAAATTTACTTCCTTTTCCAAACCGTGAACATAAAGCGCCACCAAAATCAATTTGTAGAACTCGGCGAAGAATACACTGGAACAATTTGACGTGCATATGCACATATTACGAATAAATTCCTTGCTTCAAGCCTGAAAATTTCAGAAGTCCAAACTGGCAAGTCCTATGAATTACAAGCATCCTTCCACAGTCCCGTGTCGCTTCCGGGGTGGTCAACGCGCAAAACTTCCAGCAACGTGAACGCTGCGGCTGCGGCGCGGCCGGCCTGCTGGTTGATTTCCGCTCCACATGAACTGGGCACGATTAGAAAGAATTCCCAGCTTAGCCAGAAAAGAAACAAGGAGTCAAGGTTTCCTGGTGATATCTGTACGAAGTACACTACTTCCTCGATCCACGTGCCAAGAAATTTGTGATGATTTGGCTGATTCCTTCCCTGACCTACGTGCATGAGTGGGTTGCTGCATACGAGTCAGACTCCAATTGATTTCCCAGATCAGCGATCTGGTGCATCCGGCAGATGGGATCAACACAGAACCTCGCTCACGTAACTGACGGATCTGTCACAGTAGCGCATGGTTGAAGACCCCGACATAATTAGCAATAGTATCACCAGATCGATGCGAGAGACGAGCTGCGGAAGTCTTGTTGCGACCGAGCGGCCATGGGGCGCGGCGGCGATTCCGTGCGTACGGCGCTGCTCATCCCCGATCGCTGTAGAATCTGGTGGCTTCGGTCGGCTTCTGAGGTGACCAGCGGTGGAGGCAGCGGATTCCATCGTCGACGGTGCCGAGACGGCAAGCGATTCAGGTTACGACCGCGACTGAACCTTGCTCATGATACCAATGTTAGAAAATTTAGGGTTTGTGGTCTACCCCTAATTCCTCTGCGTTTATCCGTGGTGCCGCTTACAATTTGCATTTCTGAGGCTAGGGGGTAGGGACCTTCTTATACTGCCTTTCCAAAGAGTCCACCTCTTATACAGATAAGATTCCTAGTTTTTTCAACTAGTTTTCCGGATAGAGTCCAGATCAAATTACCAACCACGATCAAATTTGTCTGTTAACGGATACTACCCGTTGTGTCTCCGGAGCACGCGCTTGTGAGCAACGCGCCATAATAGAGTGTAAATTCCTCTAATTATGTAGATCGACATTAGGGTTGTAATCTAACTATACGATCTAGCTCCTTCCAATCATCAGTGTACCCAGATAGTCTTTTCAATATATATATAGCATCTTGTGTTCCACTGATAATCGACCAGCTTCCTTAAGCATATAGCTTAAGTACATTCCAACAAGTGATAATTCCATGATAATCATGTAAAGTAATTCCATGCATAAATACATTTATAATTTCACAATGAGGTATTCCGGATATTAACAATTCCAAGTAATTTGAATATAGTTGTAGGACACATAATTCCAACACAAGATGCATCATCACCGCCACCAAAGAGGCGGATGCTGACCCGAACATTGACCTCCAGGCCTTTCCTCATCGTGACATATGACACAACGAGGTGGCGGCCATAACGTGTCGTGATGAGGCGGTCTTCGTGCTTGTCGTCCTCCGTGTTACCTGGGCCAAACCATAGATTGGCGGTGTCGTAAATGCCAGGCCTATCTCTGTCAGGGATCTTGATTCTCATGACGCCGCTGCCGAATCCCGAGATGGTCTGGAATGGCCCCGTGAGCACCAGATTGTCCTTGGGGTCGAGGTTGTGGAGAGGTTCGCCTTCTTCCTGGTGGGAGACGTACTGGCCGCTGTTCTCGTCGGCGACGATGATGTCGCCGACGAAGGGGAAGCAGTATGGGTACACGGCCAGTAGCTCCACCGAGGCCCGGGTCGGCAAAAACGTAGGGCTTCGAAAAAGTCGACCACGTCACCTTCATTGTAGGTTTTCTCAGGCGGCGGTGGCTTGCTGTCGTCGTCCATCATCGCCCTTGCAAAGAAGGATCCCCGCCGATTGCGGCGGTTGTTAACGGACAGTCCAAACCTTAGAGGAGATGCGGCGGCGCAGGATGTGTTGGAAGTAATCGAACTCGTCCGGTGGTGACCGGTTGATTACTTTCCCAGTAGTCTACGTGTTTGATGCTAACTATTAGCCAACTAGGTAAGGGATCAATTTTGCCGTGTGAAAAGATTAGAAAAGCAAGTTTAGTCAGGTTTGGACTATGCCCTACATCTATGTCTATCGAGTACGAATAGGTTTGGTCTATGTTAGCAATAGGGCTGGGTAGCGTGTGTATATATGCATGCACACCGGTGCTTGAGATCATTGTATCGGGGAGAGGAAAAGAGAAAAGCAATAGAGAGTACAAATAAGAGCACGAATAAGGGCCCTTGGCTACAAGTTATTCGTGTGCGCGTGTTCTTTCTTTTTTTTTTTTTGATGTGATCAATCTGTGGACGGAATTCCAACACATATTTGATATGTGGTGTTTTCTTCAACTACTTATATGAGAACTCAATTACCTATAACTTTTTAATCATGGTAGAGTGCGTGGCTTTTAACCACGTGGCCGTGGGTTCGATCCCCACGGTCGGCGCCATTCTTTTTTTGTGTTTGCCGTACTTTATTTTCTCTGCAAAAATAAGATGCATATACTGTACTTGAGAAAATTCACCAAAAAGTGTCTACCAGACACACCACATCTCTTCTGGTGGCTTTTCCTTTTGTCCTTGCTGCATCTTAGCTTGTTTTTTATGTGTCTCTTAGGACAAAATATGTACTGCTAATCTGTCTAGACTCCGAAGGAAGGTCTTCAGCCTTGTTCTGGCCTCGTATGGATCTTGCATGATCCTTCTTTGTGCTGGTGACTTTCGTATCCAAGTGATGCAGTGGTGTTTGGTAGCTTTTGAGATTGGTTCGGAGTTTGGAATTTGGTGGTTTGTAAAAGATCATTTGGTATCTTTATATGAAATCAATTGGGGGAGGCCTCTCTTTTGCTTAAAAAAAACACCACAGAAAAAACAGAGTAAATCAGCTGATCTCACATTTGCTCCAAGAATAGAATTTTGCATTTACCGAAGCAATTTCTCACATTGGAAATCAGCTATCTCACAATTCTCGTTCTTTTTTTTGGTGTAAAAAAACCATTTTAACCGTTTAAAAAAATAATACCATTTTAAACCTTTCAACACCCTTTTTTTGCGCAAAAAAGGTTAAAATGGTAGTACACACAGGACAATGTGCCAGACAAGGATGAAGTCATTTTTCTACCATGAACAAGGAAGAAGACATCGGGATATCTCCAACGGCAACCTGTAAATTTTCTCCCGCATCCGTTCGCAAACACGGGTGCGGGAAGCCGTCATCTTACCGTAACCTGCAAATTTTCAGTCAGCCTCGCAAACAACGGTGATTGTTGCAACACCTTGACGTTATTGTGAGACCCGGGCATGTCAAAGAAAGCGTGCCAAATCCAAATATCATGTGACGCAACTGCTTCAATGATGGTGGGCTTCTTAACATGACCCTGATACTGCCTTTGTAAAGTCTTTGGCCAGTTCTTCCATTTCTAATGCACGCACTCAAAAGATCCAAGCAAACCTAGCCACCCTCTTGCTTTCGAGATTGCCAAGAGCCTCTCGGTGTCTGCGACAGTTGGTTCTCTTAGGTACTGAGGTCCGAACACCTCGACCACGATAGTTGTAAACCTGATCATGCCATCTCCACATGTGCTCTCAGACATCCGTAGGTACTCGTCTTACGAATTAGCGGTCGTGCCATGTACAAGCATCCGTAGTGTGGCCGTGCACTTATGGTAACCAGAGAAGCCAATCGTTCCCATGGCGCTCTTCTTCAAGACGAAGTAGTCATCATAGGACCGAACGCCATGGTACAAACGATTGAAGACAGTCTTGCGCATCCGAAAACACCGACGAAAATGGTTAGCAAAGAGTGCATCCGGGGCAAAGTAGTCGGTCATCGGTGTCAAATGGCCACACGTCCTGTTGCGGTTGAGCACCCGATGAGCCTTGATCGATCCCTTAAAATTGAGAACATGCTCCTTCGCACGCTCCGCGTCTTCAAGGACCACCTGCATCATCGCTGTCTCATCCGAGTAATCCTCCTCGTCGGACGAAGCGTCAAGCGACTCAACATAGCGCTCGTATATGTACTCCAAATTAGAATCCATTGCTAAAAAGAAAAAAGGGAAATTGTTTTAGTTCTGACAATTAATCAAACAGTTGTCGGGCATGGTGAGTATAGCAGTAGCGAATGGTACCCAGTAGGCGGGCGAAGGACATGGGTTGAACGGCGACGGAGGAGAAGCAGGGTGTAGCCCAGTTAGAACATTGGAGGTAACAGAGACTCAGAATTTCAGCAGGGGTGTGACGTGGCGGCCGGAATGGTGGAGCGGCGGTGAAGGCAAGAGAGAAATAAGGAAGGAGAAAAAAATAAGAAGGATGGAGGCGAGGAGTCCGAGAAGAGTTTTGGGTGGGCCTGAGGTGTCGAAGTCCTGCGTGTCTGGTGTTCGGACTCCCGTAAAGTTCCCAACGCTTGTCTCCATTTGCGAGAAAAATTACGTCTAAACCGCGGAGCGGACTGATACAGACCCGTGTTAAATGGCTTCCGCAGTCCAAGTAGCATGGTCCAAATGGTTTACGGATCCACCTTAAAAATGCCCTTACAAGACAATGCCGCATCAAGAAAACACGGCACCTACATGTTGCTAAAAAAATTACATTTTGTTTATTGACATCAATTTTTCTCCAAGACCCGCCGTGTGATGCCGTCATGTTTTCTTGAGCTAAGTATATACTAGTCCCTCCGTTCCTAAATACTCCCTTCATTCCATAATGTAGTGCTTTCTTTATCCCTGTGCTTTAACTTTGACCGTAAATTTAACTACCAAGACCGATTGCGGCGGGAGCAAAAATTATATCAGTGAATTCGTATTCGAAAAAAGTTTTCAATTATATAATTTTTTTCTCCCGTCGCAGTTGGTCTTGTTAGTTAAATTTATGATCAAAATTGGACCTCTGGAAGCGCGGGCGCACTATATTTTAAAATGGAGGGAGTATAAGAAGCTGTTCGGGACCCCTTCGCTCTGCAACTCCGATGCGGAGCGGAGCGACATGCAGCTATATTTCGGCAAGCTGCTAGCAGGGTGCTCCGCTCCGTAGCGAAGGAGCAGAGGATTGCCGAACACAGCCCAAGTCTTTGTAGAGATTCTACTATGGACTATATATAAAACAAAATGAATGAATTTATATCCTAAAATGCATTTATATATATCCGTATGTGGTCCATTGTAAAATCTCTATAAAGACTCTCGAGGGAGTAGTAGAATTCCAAATTAACGGACTTGTCTAATTTTTATCAGAGAGCCGACCTAGCTCAGTGGTAGAGCGCGTGGCTTTTAACCACGTGGCCGTGGGTTCGATCCCCACGGTCGGCGTTCATTTTTTTTTCGCTGCTAAACAAAATTTAACTAAAAAGGAAAATAAAGAAAACGCAGCTGATCTCACTGTTGCTCTCCAAAAATATTTTTTACCGATGAAATTTTATCATGTTCGAAACCAGTTGATCTCACAAATCCCGTTGCACGCACGTATAGGAGACATGCTAATTTTTTTAAATAATACAAATTTTATATTAAATTTCAGAAATATTACGTCGTAATTATATTTTTAAAAATATTATCCAGTTGGCCTACTGCTGGCCGATTGGATCCAGTCGGCCTACTGCTGGCCGATAGGCCCCCAGTCAGCCCACTGCCGGCTGATTGGATCCAGTCGGCCCACTGCTGGCCGATTGGCACCAGTCGGCCAACTGCTGGCCGATTGGCACCCAGTCTGCTTCCTCTAGGCCGACAGGTGCATGCACCCATCTATCTGTTGAATAGGTATTTGAAAAATGTTGAAAAAGTATTTGAAAAAATGTTGATCATGCATATAAAAATGTTAATCAAGCATTTAAAAAAATGTTGCACAAGTATTTGAAAATGTTGAACAAATATTTGAAAATTGTTGAATAGGTATTTGAATAATGTTGCAGCAGTGGGCCGACTGAGGCCAATCGGCCAGCAGTGGGCCGACTGGATCCAATCAGCCAGTAGTGAGCCGATTGGGAGCCAATCGGCCAGCAGCAGGCCGACTGGATCCAATCGGTCAGCAGTAGGCCGATTGGGTAATATTTTTAAAAAATATAATTATGGCGTAATATTTCTGAAATTTAATATAAAAAATGTATTATTTTAAAAAAATTAGCTAGGAGACACAATGAGGAGTTTGTCTTCTGTACAAATCTTATTTTTTTCTGTATAATTCATAATCCGCTCTGCAAAGTCCAATTTGATGTCTTCATCCCATCAGATAAATGCCAACGCCAGGTGTGTCCAAGTTTCGCAACGGGCCAATGATTGGGGAGCTCAAGGTAATGCAGGACCTCTCGCTGTCCTCCAGGAAATGAATAATGCCACAATAATAGTAGTTGCAAGGCGTTGAAAAGTTAGATGGTACTGCGACACGATTGTGTCAAACAAGGAGCAAGACATCACAGGACAATGCGGCATGAAATCATCAGAGATCAACTGCTGATTCCTGACGCGGGAAAAAATTTACTATCTTTACATGCTACTAGTACAATTTACTATCTGTCACTGTTTGTTTATCTCTCCGTGGGGCAATATTACACAAGATCACCAAGAAAAGCAGGTGGAAAACCTATGGCCTAGCAAAACTCAATTTTTGCCCTCAAGCAAAACACCCTTGGTAATGATGCCTGTATCCTCTAGTGTTGCCATTGTTTCGGCAGTGCGCCCTCTTGGTTTCTTACGAGAACATATGACGATGAATTCTTGGCGCGGCGAACCGATCTTTGGCGGCATCACCAGTTTTGCAGCTGCGAAGTGACGCTTTTCACCACGGGGTGATACTGCGTGTGCAAGTACCTCTTTGCATTGTCTGAACCGGGTTGGACGAGCCAATCATCGTATAATCTTTTCGCAATCGGGTTATCAAAGGGGTTGGATATTGATACCTGGTTCACAAAGTCTGAAGTCAGTGGCAGCATATAATGACTGGCATCAAGTAAAAAGTTCTTGTGGCGATGGCAGCAAGATTCTATGGTAAATGATAATTATAAAGTACTCCCTCCGTCCCATAATATAAGAGCGTTTTTTACTCAAAAAACGCTCTTATATTATGGGACGGAGGGACTAGGAACCAACTCGAGTTTATTGTTTTCCACTTCACTAAGGGGAATATACAATGTCGGCAAACTGGAGCAGGATAATAAGACAATCAATGGTTAGTGAGTTCAGAAATTACGCACAGCTTCCCAAAACTACAATGAGAAGGTGTGATAGGTACTAAGAGAACTTGCTGTATAGCATGCTTCTTTTCTTGTCTTCTTAAATGGTCAAAAGTACTGTATCAGTAGCATGCTGGGCCTACATTGGGGACAACCTACGGCCTAAGCTGCAGAAGTATAGCAGAGAACTTGGATATAAAACTTGAATGGGTCACAAGGGATATAGAATTAAATATCGCAAACACCCTACAAACCAACATGAAAAGTAGTGAGCATGCTAGAACTTACATCTTGCGTGTACACACTCTCTAGTTGTTGGATGAGATCCTTGGGAGATTGGCCTTTAGCAGGTTTTATTTGGCCTCCCCCATTCAGACAACCTGCACGGCAATAATCAGTGTATAGTAGAGGGTATCTAGATCCTAAATCTCAGAAAGAAGTTACTAAAAGCGACCGTGCAGCACAGTTTCATAAATGAAATACCTGAAGGGCAAGCCATAACTTCAATAAACTGGTATTCACATTTTCCCATCTTAACCTTCCTAACAATGTTCTGTAGGTTTCTGAACCCGTAACAAAGGGCAAACTTCAAAACAGGACTGCCCTCCACCTGTTAGCATAAACATGTTATATACACAATGATGCGAAGGCCACAGCAAGAGTGGATTTCGAGGCCAAATGGGGATGGATGGGGGCCATGAATTACCTCCAGCGTAACTTCACGGAAATCTGAATTTCGCAAGATTTTGAAATCAAGTGGGCCTTCTATTTCCCTATTAAAGAGCGCACGTGCTGCATAACGAAAGATGGTTTCCGCATAACCACCCGAGCCACCAGAAACCCCATATAGATGACCATCATCATCAACATTTGTTAATCTATGTTGCAATGAAAGTACACGTGAATTCTCAGAAGAGATGAAGCATAAATGTAACCATATAAAATTAGTTTTATCTTTCTTTTTCTCGACAGTTGATTAGATCAAACCATCGCTAAATTCTAAATAGTAGTACTAGTTGAAGAGAACATATAAATATATATTTCTGTATTGGATTTCGTTCAAATTTTATCCAGAGGGACGGAACATCGAGCATACAAGGAGCTTACAATCTGTCCAAAGGAGATTCCTCCATTGTCTTGAAATCAACAGATTTGGACTGCAAAACCATGAAAGTGATATAAGTGTGGAGTTTTTGAAGACATACAAGCAACTGCAGGAAATAAATTAGTAACCTGTATCAAGTCCAACACTTCACCAGTTGTCAATACCGAGTCCACCTCTGTAACTTCCTTTTCTTCCACTGAGAAAACAAAGTCACCCCGGACAGCTTCAAGTTTTTTATCATAACAGGGCATCACAGTAACCATGATATACATCATATGGCCTACACAATACGTTCAAGTATGATTACAAACAAAAATATCACAAAATGATAGTTCATAATCAGAGTGGTTTTTAATTGAAATAATCATCTAATTCAGCAAATGTAGATATTACATTGCAAAGACCAGGAAAAACCTAATGTCACAAACACTTGA
Organism: Triticum aestivum; assembly: GCF_018294505.1. Classification (NCBI taxonomy): domain Eukaryota; kingdom Viridiplantae; phylum Streptophyta; class Magnoliopsida; order Poales; family Poaceae; genus Triticum; species Triticum aestivum. The sequence continues at coordinate 45,374,834 of NC_057806.1, read as the reverse complement.
TCACAAGAAAATGTCAAAAATCGTATATGTCTCTCAAGATATTTTGGACTGGTGACCAGAAAATTGCATATCCAGATTTTTCATGAAATATACTTGCAAGATCTTATACTTATACAAGACAAAACTTTGTGAAGTAAAAAGGGAGTCCAATTTTGGACAAAAGGAAGTACTAAATTCCTCATGTCTGATCAAAGATCTGAAATAACATCTTTAGATCTAGAACTAGGGCAAATTACTCACTTGAGACCAAGTTTTTCAACCATGTGATGCTTGATAGCTGCACCAATCACTTGTTGGGGACTCTTTACAGATGAGATGTAGGGCAAGATATATGAACCAAGAGTCTTTTCAGCATAGCATATCCAGCCTGTAAGGAGGAAGAGATTCACAAATATTTATAGAAGGTATGTAAATAACTAACTAACCAGCAAGGGAATATCAGTAGTACATAGGAAACTGCATAGTAGCAAAAGTGATGCATATTTCGTGTAAATGTTTTTACCTGGACATGCAGATGAAAGCACAGGAAGACTGGTTCCAACTTCTTTGTCGCTAGACAATTGACTCAGCTTATAGCGTGAAATAAATTCATTGCATGCTTCAATTAGGGCCAGATCTCGACTACTACTTGTATCATACACTGCCTTCACGCCCATCGACTTGAACAGAGCAGTTAGTTTTCGGAAAACCTGAAGATAAGAAAAATTGCATTATGTGTTTGTTATCATTATTTACAGAGCACTTGTCATTCAGCTAAAGCAGAAAGACACTAATTAGGGAAAACATTACAAAACACCGTTTATGGTGACAATTTTGATTATGTAGTGGTCAAGTGAAGCACAGACAAATACCTGTGACTGAGAAAGACCAAAGAATGCAGCTAATGATGCTCTTGACTGGGGAGATACAGATACGATGACGGTTTTGCCTGAGTTGATGCGAGTAATGAAGTCATCCAAGCTTTGCTTCTCAAGCATAACTGTCTCTGCTGATGTTATGCAACCACTATGAGATCAAAGGAAGCCGTCAGCATTATTTACATTTGGGCAGGTCACTACTTTTACAGTTGAGGCGAGGGCTACAAAATTGGTAATAACCTGCAAGCCAAACAGTCCTTGAGAGAAATCTTGACCGATTCTTCTGGAGGTTTTGTACTCACCACAACTTGCTTTTTTTTAATCTGTAAAATAGAACTGTCAGGAATATATGGGAATTGCATGTGGAAGGGAAATGGGTTAGGTGAGGTGCAACAAAGATGAATTTATGAAGTTCTGTTTGTGCTAATGTAAAGTCAATTTATTAGTTTAGTTGTGCAGAAATGCATCTACGACTTCCACAGTGGTTTGACCAAGTTGTCAAATTGCAGACAGATCGTTCCGGTAAATGAGATACAAAAGTAACTTTTCCTTAAAGGACAGATTAAGTTAACACAAGTGTGGCGCCTGTTACTAAGCTCACAGAAAGTTGTAAAAGGAGGAAAATCATAAGCACCAGGAGTTCATCAAGTGAAGCACCTGCTACAATGCACATATGGTTTATTGCCCAGCTGTTGATTATGAAGAAGTGATGTTATTTTATTTTATTTTTGAAACGAGGCAAAAGACTTGCCATTTCATTGATTAAGAAGAAGAGAATTGCCCCGTTAATTGACGGAAAACCGGGCTAAAACCGATGCAACTCAACCCATATGACAAGGGCACCACCGGCCAACCTGGCCACCGACAAGAAACTCGGGGCTACAAAGAAGAAAGACATCCGCCGAGGAGTCGCAAGCGTCATCGTCATCACCGGTTGCCTCGAACGGGCGACTCCGACTTCACCGTAGAGCTCCACCATCGAAGTCAACCCGCAAACAGCCGCCAAAGCCACGACGGCACATGCCAACAGATGGCCACACGCGCAAGCAACCGTCAGCTCCGACTTTGACGACGAGCTTCGAAAGGGAAATATGCAGGACTTGCGCCGAGCGTGCCCTCCATAACGGAAGGGCACCTCAGACACGCCGGGAAGAACCGACTACCGAAGTCCATGCTGCGACCCGAGCTCCTCTCAACGCCATCATCGTTGCCAAAACAGAAACCAACGCCCCGCCTCAGCAAGCCACGCAGCGAAGATGCCGCCATCCACCGGTCTCCAGTCGTAGCCGGCTCCGAGACGATGCCCCCAAGGAGGAGAAAGACGCGAAGACGCCCCCATCACCCGATCCAGCTGATCTGAGGTTTCCCTCCGGAGCCAATGCCGTGGAGAGGAGGAGCACAGCTCCAAGACGACGCTTTCAAGAAAGGTAACGACACCCGCGGGCACCGCCGTCGCCGGCTCCGATGAAGATCGGAACAAGGATTTCTCCCAGAGTTGTGCCACCATCAATCGCCACCGACCGCCGCCCACGCTCCACCATCCCAGCCGAGGTCGACCTCACTCTGACCACGGGATCCCACGATCCACCGCGCCCAGATACGCACCACCCCCTGGCTGTAGCCGCCAACCACCACCGCAGCACCGTCGCGGCCACCACCACCGCAGCAACCACCTGCATCGCAAGGAGCAGCAACCAGAACGGAGCACCGAGGCGCCAGATCCAGATCGAACCGCTCGAGCGAAGCATCTGAGCAGGAGCCGGCACTCCACACGCAGCACACCTCGCGCTACAGGGACGTCAAGCCCGCCACGCCCAGCAGTCGCTGCGCCCGCCGCGCGCCGGCCGCCGCCGCGCCCGCCGCCGGTCCGCGCCCCACGCGCGCATC
>NC_057806.1:45371505-45371777 GCF_018294505.1 Triticum aestivum | reverse complement strand
TCCACGCCCAGGCCGCGCCAGGAGCTCGGACCGAAGCCGCCGCCCCAGCACCCCTCCCTCCGCCCGCAGCCTACGCGGAGCTCCGCGCGCCGGCCGCCATCCGCCGCCCGCCGCCGCGAGCTCCCCCTCGCGAGCGCCCAGGAAACGACGGGGAGAAGAGGCCCCGCCGCCGCCGGATCCGCGCGGGCTTCGCCCGGCGGAGCCCACCGGCGACGGCGAGGGGAGTGTGTGGAAGGAGGGCGCGCGGTGGACGGGGCTGAGCCGCCGCTCGT
>NC_057806.1:45365886-45371187 GCF_018294505.1 Triticum aestivum | reverse complement strand
CGCCGGATCCGCGCGGGCTTCGCCCGGCGGAGCCCACCGGCGACGGCGAGGGGGGTGTGTGGAAGGAGGGCGCGCGGTGGACGGGGCTGAGCCGCCGCTCATGTCGCCCCAGGGAGGGAGCGACGCGAGGGTGTTATTGTGATTTGCAGCTCTATACAATCTTGCTATACAGAAGCCTAAGTGATGTTATTGGACATTGTTATATAATGCAACAAGCTGGGAGAAACCAATGATCTCATTGAGCATCGCCGTACACTTTGCCTTCCGTTCTGTTTGTGCTTAATAGCTGATGCTGAACTTTGAGCTTGGTTCAAACGACCTTGCTGTGAAGTAAAATGAAATACCATGTCTCTGGTGTTGAACTCAAGACCTAATTCGATTGAATCCCCTTCAGGCTGGAAGGGATTTGAACTGGAATTCCAATTCCCCAAATCGGTTCCTAAGATAACCAAACAACAGGACAGAAAGCTCAAACCCGCTCACCAGTCCTCATCCTTTCTACTCTTATTATCAATACTGCATCACCGTCCGAAAGCAAAAATGGAGTGTATATAATGCGCGAACTCAGGCCGCGTGCTCTGCAGCTGCAGGGGGGTGGCACGGGGCGGCTACGAAGAGCAGGGCGGGCCGAATCTCCAGCCCCAGAACCAAATACTAGGGCAAAAGACAACGAAAAATTTGGGGAGAAGGGGGGGCAGGGCAGGGCAGGGCAGGGTACCGGGAGGCGGCTGGCGGCGGAGTTCTTGTTGAGGGAGACGGCGCAGTCCTGCGAGGGGGCGATGAAGTCGTTGAGGTCCGACGCCTGCAGCGCCGGCGAGAACCTGCTGGAAGACATCACCGGCCGGCGACGGACCGATCCGCCTACTTGCTCGGAGGAGGATTTCTTCTTGGCCTCCTGTGGAATGAGGCCGAGCCGAGCAAGCAGTCGGCAATGTCAGGCCCCCGGGCTACAGATTCCTGAGAATCACTTTACTATGGATTCCTGAGAATCAGCTGTGGTTCTGGATTCGTAAGAATCAGAATCTGGTTGTTTATTTGCCCTGCTGTTTGTCAGCTTTAACAGTTGTGGGTGTTGTGAAATGTCAGTAACGCCCTCGACTGCTGACTGTGATGTTTATATGTAGATCAAAGCACAAGTTATATGTTTTGACTTGATAAAATGAGAACTAGCACAAAAACACAATATATAGAATATATTTATGGAGAAATGACATGATGGTATGAATATATCATCCGACACAAACATAAGAAAAGTAACATCCAAAAAAAGAATCAACCCTCGTAGTCTTCCATACGAAATATATCATCCATATATGGACCAACCATCAGTCTTACATACGTGCACATATCATCCAAAATATGTACTAAACATCATAGTCTTACATACGTACACATATCATCCAAAATATGCACCAATCATCATAGTCTCATCAAATAATATGTGAAACTATACTTGATCCGCCATCAATCCATCAGCAATTTAAAGAACATTCAGCATGGAATCAAGGCCTATTACTAATCTGAACAATTACTAACCTATTACTAAATCTGAACAATTACATTTTTTGGGACTGAACAATTACCTTTTCTCCTCACAGGAATAAGATGGGGTAGAGCTGGTGCAGTCAGGGAGGACGTGGAGACGGGGGGCAAGGGGGACCTCCGGCGTGGTGCAGCTGGATCTCCGGCGTGGTGCGTGGGCCGACGACGTGGCTGGCCAAGGGGCCGGCGACAGGGCGGCTACGGGGCCGGCGACGGGGCGGGGGAGGGTCGGCGACGGGGCGGGGGCGGGCCGGCAACGGGGCGGGGGAGAGACGGGGCCAGCGACGGGGCTTGCGAAGGTGGCGGCGGGCGAACCCTAGAGAGCCATCAACGGGGGTTGTTCGGTGTGGATGAGATGCGAACTGACGAAGGAAGGAGTCGTCGATGTAGAAGTTGAGCTGGGGGAGGCGGTGGCATTTCCATTGTAATAACGGGGAGAAGTTGGCCCATATTTGAAAGGGGGTTAGTGGCAGCTCGGGGATCAGCAAAATCGCAGATTCCAGCTTCCGCCGCTGTCCAGTGCAATTTGCAAAATCGATTCTGGGCAGCTGGCCTACGAATCTGCCTTTTTGTTTGTGAATCCGATTTTGACTAGGCTAGAATCCGGGAATCACAATCTGTAACCCAAACAAAGGCCACCTCAATCGCTCTTCTTCTTGGCATCTGCGTGCTGCTTTAATTTAATGGACCGGGCCGCCGACTATACCCCGGCCCCCGTGGGCCTGGACTTCACTGGTGGGCCCTCCTCATTCCACCTATTTGCACAGTTTTGTCTCGAAATCAATAGTCAAGGGGGCTTTTGCAAATAACGAGGCGAGCTGGGATGGCGCCGGTGGTGCTTGACGGCGGCGAGCTATTGTGTTGCGGGCCTGATCCTAGGGCTACGTCGTCGGTGCTTGGTGGCGGCGACCTGGGACGGGGCCGATCTGGGCGTCGTTGGTGCTTCGCGGTGCCGAACAGGGAAGACGGCGAGCTGACTAGCGGCGGGGAAGGAGGGGAGGAATAGGGGGCATCCGACGCGGTGCTCAGTTGCTGGAGAGGGCGGGGGACGATGAGGGAGGTGGCGGCAGGGGTCGCGGGAGAGGAGACGAGAGGACAGATTGGGGGATGAAGCTAACCCTAGCGCTTACGGGATCAGGTGGGTTGGGCTCAGATTTTTTTTCGTGGGTCAAACTCGTGCCTGTTGGCCTGCGAACGAGCCTATGAGCCTTTTCTCCAAAAAAAAGAAGATACGAGCCTATGGAGCATGGGTGAGAGATTCTCAAAAAACAAAAACAGAAAAATGAGCCATGGCCCACGGGTGAGTACAGTTGGGGAGAGCACAAATAACTACGGAAAGATACTGCAAGGATTAATGGCACGCATCACCATCCGAAGGCAGAAAATTATACTACAATACTGCGTGAACTCAGACCGCGTGCTCTGCAGCTGCAGGGGGGTGGCACGGGTTGGCTACGAAGAGCATGGCGAGCCAAAGCTCCCGCCCCAGAACCGAATACTAGGGCAAAGGATAGAAAAAACAATTTGGGGGAAGGGGCGGCAGGGCAGGGTACCGGGAGGCGGCTGGCGGCGGAGTTCTTTTTGAGGGAGACGACGCAGTCCTGCGAGGGGGCGATGAAGTCGTTGAGGTCCGACGCCTGCAGCGCCGTAGAGAACCTGCTGGAAGACATCCCCGCCCGGCGACGGACCGATCTGCCTGGGACGATTTCTCTTCTCGCGTGTGGAATGAGGCTGAGGTTGAGCCGAGCCGAGCCGAGCGAGCAGTCGTCAATGTCAATCCGTGCTCTTCTTCTCGGCCTCCTCCTTCCTGCTTGCTGCGTGCTCTGACGGAGCGGGTCGCCGCCTATACCCCGTTGGCCTGGCCTCACTGGTGGGCCCTCCTCGTTCCGCCTAGTTGTACAGTTTCATTTCGAAAAAATCAATAGTCAAGGGGGCTTTTTACAAATAACGAGGCGAGTTGGGATGGCGCCGGTGGTGCTTGACGGCGGCGAGCTATTGTGTTGCGAGGCTGATCCTAGGGCGACGTCGCCAGTGCTTGGTGGCGGCGACCTGGGCAGGGCCGATCTGGGTGTCGTTGGTGCTTGGTAGTGCCGCACAGGGAAGACGGCAAGCTGACTGGCGGCGGGGAAGGGGGGAGGAATAGGGGGCGTCCGACGCGGTGCTCAGTCGCTGGATAGGGCGGGGGACGATGAGGGAGGTGGCGGCAGGGGTCGCGGGAGAGGAGACGAGGGGACAGATTGGGGGACAAAGCTAACCCTAGCGCTTACGGGATCAGGTGGGTTGGGCTCAGATTTTTTTCGTGGGTCAAACTCGTGCCTGCTGGCGTGCGAACGAGCCTATGAGCCTTTTCTCTAAAATAAAGATACGAGCCTAACAATGGGTGAGAGATTCTTAAAAAACAAAAACAAAAAAAAGAGTCATGGACCACGGGTGAGTACAGTTGGGGAAAGCACAAATAACTACGGAAAGATACTGCAAGGATTAATGGCGTGCATCACCATCCGAAGGCAAAAAATTATACTACAATACTGCGCAAACTCAGACCGCGTGCTCCGCAGCTGCAGGGGGGTGGCACGGGTCGGTTACGAAGAGCAGGGCGGGCCAAAGCTCCCGCCCCGGAACCGAATACTAGAGAAAGGACAGAAAAAACAATTTGGGGGAAGGGGCGGCAGGGCAAGGTACCGGGAGGCGGCTGGCAGCGGAGTTCTTGTTGAGGGAGACGACGCAGTCCTGCGAGGGGGCGATGAAGTCGTTGAGGTCCGACGCCTGCAGCGCCGGCGAGAACCTGCTGGAAGACATCCCCGGCCGGCGACGGACCGATCCGCCTGGGACGATTTCTCTTCTCCGCGTGTGGAATGAGGCTGAGGTTGAGCCGAGCCGAGCCGAGCGAGCAGTCGTCAATGTCAATTTGTGCTCTTCTTCTCGGCCTCCTCCTTCCTGCCTGTTGTGTGCTCTGACGGAGCGGGCCGCCGCCTATACCCCGTGGGCCTGGCCTTCACTAGTGAGCCCTCCTCGTTCCGCCTAGTTGTATAGTTTTGTTATTCACGAACTAGTGATTCACACAAATTTCAAATAATTAAAAATTTGAACTATCAAATTTGAAAACTACCGGCACTAACAGAAAATTTGTAATTTTTTGTACCTAAAGCAAAAATATTCACAAAGAAACTCTAAATACAGCAAAAAACAACTCAAAAATAAATAAAGAAGAAAAGAAAAAAGAAGAAGAAAACTAAATGAAAAAAAGCCCGCCTACTAGGCCACAGCGGCCTACATACGACTAGAAACCCAACCTCCAGTTCGGTCAGGATGCAGGCCCGCTAGTCGAGTAGGCCCAATAGGGCATCACAGCAGAGGTAGGCCCAGAAGGCCTGCTTTAGAGAGGAGCTCGAGACAGCAGCGGCGGCGGGGCTTATAAGCAGGTGCGAGCACCCCTCGGCTAGCGAGGTCGAACAAAACTTCTGTGCCCCTCGCCTAGCAACGCACCACCTTTAGTACCGGGTCGTGGCTCCAACCGGTACTAAAGGGGGGTCTTTAGTACCGGTTGGAGCCACCACTCGGTACTAAAGGTGTGCCCTTCCCGCCGCTCCGCCTGGCCAATACAGGCCTTTAGTAGCAGTTGGTGGCTGCAACCGGTACTAAAGGTCAATCCTATATAAACAACACTTTCAAAAATTTCAGTTTCTCATCTCCCACTTCTCCTCTCTGCTTCGACATCGCCGCCGCCCCATCCCGCGCCGTCGCCGTCGCCGTCCCCGC